>NC_057719.1:86144055-86169665 GCF_004010195.1 Chiloscyllium plagiosum | reverse complement strand
CATCAGCAAATTTGCTAATGTTATTACTAATACCATCTTCTATATCATTAACATATATTGTAAAAAACTGCGGTCCCAGCACTGATCCCTGCAGTACCCCACTGGTCACTGCCTGCCATTCCGAAATGGAGCCGTTTATCACCATTTCCTCCCTGTCTGACAGGTACATACTTATCAAGGACACACTGTAACTGGTCCTTGAATAAGCTCCACATTTCAATTGTGCCCATCCCCTGCAGTTTCCTTCCCCATCTCATGCATCCTAAATCTTGCCTAATCCCATCATAATTGCCTTTGCCCCATCTATAACTCTCGCCCTGCAGTATACACCTATGCCTTTCCATCACTAAAGTAAACATGACCAAACTGTGGTCACTATCACCAAAGTGCTCACCTACCTCCACATCTAATACCTGGCCTGGTTCTTTACCCAGTACCAAATCCAATGTGGCTTTGCCCCTTGTTGGCCTGTTTAAATACTGTGTCAGGCAACCCTCCTGCACACATTGGATTAAAAACTGACCCATCTAAAGTACTTGAATTATGGTTTTTCCAGTCAATATTTGGAAAGTTATAGTCCCCCATAACAATTAGTGGGCGGCACGGTGGCACAGTGGTTAGCACTGCTGCCTCACAGCGCCAGAGACCCAGGTTCAATTCCCGCCTCAGGCGACTGATTGTGTGGAGTTTGCACATTCTCCCCGTGTCTGTGTGGGTTTCCTCCCACAGTCCAAAGATGTGCAGATCAGGTGAATTGGCCATACTAAATTGCCCGTAGTGTTAGGTAAGGGGTAAATGTAGGGGTATGGGTGGGTTGCGCTTCGGCGGGTCGGTGTGGACTTGTTGGGCCGAAGGGCCTGTTTCCACTCTGTAAGTAATCTAATCTAAACTACCCTGTTAATCTCGCGACTTTCCAGAATAATATTTGCTTTCCTTTCCTCTACATCTCTGGAATTATTCGGATGCCTTTAGAAAACTTCCAACAAGGTAACCTGTCCTTTCCTGTTTCTAATCTCAGCCCATTACCTCAGTAGACAAGTCCTCAAACATCCTTAGTGCCACCATAATATTGTCCTTGACTAACAATGCCACACCTCCCCCTCTTTTACTATCTTCTCTGTTCTTACTAAAACATCCAGCTTCCGAAACCATTTCTGTCCCTGCTCTGCCCATATCTCCGAAATGGTCACAATATCGAAGTCCCAGGTACCAACCCATGCTGCAAGTTCACCCACCTTATTCCGGATGCTCCTGTCTTTAAAGTAGACACACTTCAAACCATCTTCCTGCTTGCTGGTGCACTCTTGTGACCTTGAAACCTTATTTCTGACCTCACTACTCCCAACCTCCTGGACACTGGAATTACAATTTTGGTTCCCATCTGCCTGCTGAATTAGTTTAAACACTCCTGAAGAGTATTACCTAATTTCCCCCCCAGGATATTGGAACCCCTTTGGTTCAGGTGTAGACCATCCTGTTTGTAAAGGTCCCACTTACCCCAGACTGAGCCCCAATTATCCAGATATCCGAAAACCTCCATCTTGCACCATCTTTGTAGCCATGTGTTCAACTCCTCTCTCTCCCTATTCCTCACCTCACCAGCATGTGGCACAAGTAACAAACCAGAGATAACAACTCTGTTTGTTCTAGCTCTCAGCTTCCACCTTCGCTCCCTGAATTTCTGCCCTTAAATCCCCATCCCTTTCCTACCTATGTCATTAGTGCCTATGTGGACCACGATTTGGAGCTACTCCCCCTCCCCCTCCCTTGAAGGATCCCGAAAACACGATCCAAGACATCACGAACCCTGGCACCTGGGACGCAACACACCAACCGTGAGTCTGTCTCATTCCCACAGAATCTCCTATCTGTCTCATTAGTCATTGGGGACTCCATAGTTAATGCTCTGCTCTTCTTCCCGCTTCCCTTCTGAGCAACAGGGATAGACTCTGTGCCAGTGACCTGTACCACATGGCTTATCCCCAACAGTATCCAAAATGGGATACTTGTTATTGCGCGGAATGGCCACACTGCCAACCTTGACACAATCTAGGGGAAAGCAGCCAGACTAACTAATACCCCATCAACTACCTTAAACATTTTTACCCTTCACCAACGATGAACAGTGATAGTAGGACCATCTACCTGCACTGCCTGCCAGTTCTCTTTTCGTCCCCTGACTGTAACTCATCCGTCTTTGTGTTGTACCTGAAGTGTGACTGTCTCCCTGTACTTCCTCTCAGAATCCCTCTCCGCCTCCCGAGTGATCTGAAGTTCATCCAGCTCCAATTCCTTAATGCGGTTTTCGAGGAACTGGCGTTGGGTGCACTTCTCACAGATGAAGTCAACAGGGGCACCTTGTGGTGACCTTATCTCCCACATCCTGCAGGAGGACATTCCACTGCCCTCACCTGCATTCCCAATATTCTAAATTCCCAAAGAGACTATTGAAAAATAAAGAACAAAAAAAAACTAGTTACCTTACCAATCTGGTGTATAGTACGGAGGAGGATGGGTGGAAGACACTACCTAAGAAGTGTTTCGGGTAATGCAACCACCCAAATATATGACTTCACTGACACAGCAGGCTCAGGTCCGCTCCTGCTCAGTGTGCACTCTGCCTATTCACGAGGTAAGTTTTTAAATTAGTGATTCACCTTCCCTGCAGCCCCCTGGATGTTGCTCCCGCTCCTCCTGCTGCTGGCTCTCTCCACTTGCCTTAGTAAGTGTGGTTCCAAAGCAGTTAGGAAACTTGACACAATCTAGGAGAAAGCAGCCAGACTAGTTAATACCTCATCCACTACCTTAAACATTTTCACCCTTCACCAACGACAAACAGTGATAGTAGGACCATATACAAGATACACTGCAACAACCTGCCAACGCTTCTCTGTCACACTCTCCAAACTATCATCTGTGCCACCTAGAATGATGAAAACAGCAAACATGGGAACACTACAACCTGCAAGCTCTCCTCCATATCACCTGACAGTTTGACAAAGAACTACATCACCCAACCTTCACTTTTCCTAGTTTAAAATCCTGGAACCTGCTTTCTCATAGCACTATCAGTGGACCAACACTGGGTGGACTGCAGCAGTTCAAGAAGGCAGCTCACCACCTTCTCAAGGAAATTTAGGAATGAGCAACAAATACCATACAAAAAGGCTACATATTTACATTTTTCTATAGTTTGGATCATGGACTGAAATAGAAAAAGGTCTGTTTGAAAATCCAAGAATTGTTGAAGTTTTACGACACGTTTAGGATACAAGTTACCTGACACTCTTTGTACTTGCTGTTTATACTGTTCAAACAGTGTACAAGTCTCGTTGCAGACAAGCTGGAACCACTGTGCTGTGTATGAATGGCGATTTGTCTGGCAACAAGTAGCTGATTGGTCTGTGGAATATTGACCAGTTATTGATGACAGAGGCCTCCTGACTGCCAATAATTATGCAATTGGCTGCCAAATAGCTGAACAGTTTGTTCAGGTCAAAAATTATCGGACATCTGAAAGATGATTTGCTTTCACTCTGGAGTAAAAAGCATCTCGAGACTGAAGATAGCCAGTTTATCTTCCCTGGTCCATTGCTCTGAGCTGTGAGTTTTAAAAAATAAATCAGAGACCTTTAAAAATGTGTCTCCTGCAAACAAGGTTAAAAGTCACACTGCACCAGGTTATGGTCCAACAGGATTATTTGGAAGCACTAGCTTTGACAACCACCTGATGAAGGAGCAGTGTTGCGAAAGCTAGTGCTTCCAAATAAACCCTGTTGGACTATAACCTGGTGGTGTGATTTTTAACTTGGTACACCCTAGTTCAACACCGGCATCTCCAAATCCTGCAAACAAGAAAACATGCCTGAAGAAGTGGACGAGGTTCATGAAATCTTGAGGGGCATGGATAGTTTAAATAGACAAGGTCTTTTCCCTGGAGTGGGTGAATCCAGAACTAAAGGGTATAGGTTTAGGGCGAGAGGGGAAAGATTTAAAAGGGATTTAAGGGGCAACGTTTTCATGCAGAGGGTGGTACGTATATGGAATGAGCTGTCAGACAAGTGTTGGAGGCTGGTACAATTACAACATTTAAAAGACATCTGGATGAGTATATGAATAGGAATGGTTTAGAGGGATATGAGGAGAAAGTGAGGACTGCAGATGCTGGAGATCAGAGCTGAAAATGTGTTGCTGGAAAAGCGCAGCGGGTCAGGCAGCATCCAAGGAACAGGAGAATCGACGTTTCGGGCATAAGCCCTTCCTGAAGAAGGGCTTAAGCCCGATACGTCGATTCTCCTGTTTAGAGGTATGTGAGCCAAGTGCTGGCAAATGGGACTAGATTGGGTTAGGGTATCCGGTCGACATGGATGAGTTGGATTGAAGGGTCTGCTTCTGTGCTATACAGCTCCCTGACTCTAAGTGGAAAGAAACCAATAAACTTCCTTTCCAACTTTTCCCTATGCCCATAATATCCTTCTTTATGTCTGTATATGTGGATTGGGGGAAGGTTTATAAAAAGGATATAATTTTAAATATAGAGTTATATGCTGATGATTCTGAGTTGTTTATCTATTGTTAGTATCTATTTGTTTTAAGTGTCTATTTGTTTATAATAAATAGATTGTTCAGTACAGAAACCCGGTCTGTCAATCTGGGTCTAAAGACAGGTAAATTGGGGAATTCTACTTACTTGTTCAAATCTGTAACTTGTGTGACTATTCCTGGAACAGCAGGGCTTGATTTTCAGCCTGCTGCTGCGGTGAAGTGTAACTCATACAGAAATTGATGGAGAAACTCAGCAGGTCTGGCAGGATCTGTGGAAAGAAAGCCGTGTTCACAATTTGAGTCCAGCAACCCTTCTTCAGAACAGATCACTGGAATCAAAACATTAACTGGTGTGCTTTCTGTCCGAAGATGCTGCCAGACCTGCTGAGTTTCTCCAGCAATTTATGTTGATTTAGAATTCGAGCATCTGCAGTTTTTTGTTTTACTGAGGTGTAGCACATAACTGACTAAAATAATATTAGTATGTTCAAGAGGGATAGTCATGGATTTTTGTGTACTGAGGGAATTACGTGATATGGGAATAGTGTGGGAAGGTGAGATTTAGATGAAAGATCAACCATGGACTTGAATGGCAGAGCAAGCATGGAGGATGAAACCATCTAGACCAGCTCATTTCTCTGTTCCCAATTTTGTTCACATTTTCCAGAGATAAGTGCAATAAGTCACTCAATAAGAGTGAGTACTAAAGAACACATGACTCAGTATGGGCTGGATTTAATGCTGTGCATCAAGGTGAGAAACATAATAGTAAAGCCCACTTAATGTTTGAAGAGCCCCATGTCAGTCTCTAAACAATGGCAGAATCTCCCCCATTTAAGTGAGGGGGTTGAAAGTGCAGCATTCCTGGCCATCAGTGGCAAAATGTCACTTTTCCTAATTAATAAGCCAATTAATATCCATTACCCCTAAGCCTACTGCAGTTTAATAGTGGCTCAGAGATTACATGGACGTTGCATTAGTTTCCCAGACCATGGGAAGGCCACCCAGCCAACCTAATTAAATATTGGGCCACATAGAAAAGGGAGCACCATAGAAACAAAGCAGGAGCCTGCTCTGCCATTCAAGATGATCATGGTTGATTATCCAACTCAGTACCCTATTTTCTGCTTTCTCCATATATCTCTTGATCCCTTTGGTCCTAAGAACTATAGCTATCTCTTTCTTGAGAACCCATTTTGTGCCACATTGAGGATACCAGTCACTGAAAGCCAAACCCTGCCTTGTCTGTAACACTCCTCCATCCTGGCAAACCCCATTCTACCTTCTCTCACTTTTTGTCCAGGTGGATGCAGTTCCAGCAGCAGCCACCACTCGTGCTGATGCTAGTGGCATCAGGAGTTGTGCAGCTCTCTCTGGGACTTCTGCCATCAGGATCGTCAAATGCAGGCAAGGCTTATCTATTGCCATGTAAGTGCCTGAAGGATACTTGATTCTATTGGGCTTCCCATACTGAACTGGCAGGGATCCCCACTAATTCTGCTACCAGTGGGCGAGAGCCTCTTTCCACCCTGGCCAGACTGAGTGATTGAATATGGGAGTGACTAAGAGACAATGAGACTGTGGAGAATGGGCGAACAACAATAAAGGAGTAAATTACTGTGATTCTAAAAGTGATGAGATACTGAGAGAAGGCAGGAGTGAGTAAATGATTCTGTGAAAGTGACTGAGAATATGAGTAGCGATTGAAGACATGAGTGAATGAAATTGCAATTATGTGAGATTGAGAGTAAGTTAACATGAGAATAATAGTGTGATGGTAGGAGAATAAGTTACTGAATGACAATGAGACGCACTAAGTGAAAGTCTGAGTCAGTGAATAAAATAAGTCAGAGTGGGAATCAATGATAAAGTGTAAACGTGTGCCTGACATGCCTCAGTGAGTGACACTATGTGAGATTCCACTGAACTAACAGAACTTGGCAGCTGATTTGAACTTCTGCATTCACTCTTGTACCCACCTGATTCCTATTTCTACCCACTACACACATCCTCCAAGCCCAATCTACTCATTCCAGTCCACCTGTCTAATCCACTGCCCATTTGACTAATCTATTCAATCTCTCCTCACTCATCCCGCTCACCCTTTGACAGCTGTCTCAATCCCCTGTCACCACCAATATCATACTCTGACACCCTTCCACCCCGTGCCGAGTGGGCTCACCCTCAGGCACTCCTTTCACCCCTTTTATCCATCACTCACCCCTTTAACCCCTCATCTATTCCACCCAACCTCTTACCCACTGCACTCATCCATCACCCATTATTCTCATAACTGTATTGCTCACCCTACTACCTCCCCATTCATGCTCATACCCTCTTTTCCACTACACTTATCCTCTCATCCATCCCACTATTAAGCTCAATTACTGAGTAAAATGAAAAGGTTCCTAACTGATCCTTGCTTAAAAGAAATGTGCATTTGCCAGTTACTGTTATACTGTAACCACAACACATTCACGAGGAAGAAGAAAAGTTGTTAAAAACAGGAAAAAAAATGATAAATGAACACTGAGTATGTGTCTGAGTATTTGTGTCCCTGTATAAGGAGCCTGCAGAAACAAATATAGTGGCCACAAGCTACAGCCTGTCTAAGACTATTTTTAGTGTTTGATCTTGCTGGTTTCACTTCTGCATTGAGACCAGAACAGCCGGGAAGGCTGAGAGAGAATGACACGGGGACAGAGCCAAGGCCAATTCTGGAAAGTTCAACAAAGGTATCATTCTACGAGTCGATGATTGATTTTTATTTCAATGTGGAAAACTGTGAAGAAGTTTTGTGATTATACAAAACATTGAACCTTGTGAGGAATCTGGAAGTCCCTGTGCCACGCAGAGGTGTTGTTTGGTGGAGCAGCCTATCCAAATGACTTCTGCCTTTTACCTCAAAGAAACTGATTGAAATGTTTTGCTTATGTGTATAAGTTGTAAAAGGAACCTGTTTCTCTGTTCTATGAAATCAAATAGTTTCCTTCCTGTGTCTGCACCCTGTGTATTTTTCTCTTATTAATAGATCTCTTTTTTACTGCAGTTTTGAAACAGTGTGATTGTTACCATGCCTCATGTCATCAATTCAGTGCAGTAATCACCACCAGTCCAGAGTCAACCAAAATGTTGGGCAAAGCAGCATTGTATCCTATCATCAACCGTAACAAGCACATTAAATGTGACAAGAGCGAAGTCTTTCAGCAGTTGAAGGACGAGTGCCTGAGAAAAGGTGTCTTGTTTGAAGATGACGAATTCCCTGCTAACGAGTCCTCACTTTTTTACTCTGTGGCTGTCCCTTTCAAGTTGGAATGGAAAAGACCCCCAGTGAGTGACATACTGTTTATTATATAGTAGCTCAGGCTGTGGGTTACATTTAGACTGGCTGATTGTTGTGTGATGGAGAGTTGGGATTCATGCTCCTTGTGTATGTTTATGACTGAGATTGATAGGTTGTTGATCAAGTCGGGAATCGAGTGATATGGGGAATGTGTGGGAAAATGGATGTGAGGAATATTGGATCAGCCAGTGGAACAGTCTCCTGTTCCTATTTCTTATGATCTTTCCTTGTACTGGTTTGCAATATTTCCCTGGTCTATTACTCCTGTTCTCTTTTTTCATTCTTTTTAATATATTTGGATGAATTTCAATATGATTGCTGTGAAATTTTGCGCTGGCTTGTTACAAACATACAAATTAGGAGTAGGGGTTGGCCATTTGAGCCTGCTTTGCCATTCAATAAGGTCATGTCTGATCGGGTTTCATGGATAGGGTAAATAGGCAAAATCTTTTCCCTGGGGTTGGGGAGTCTAGAACTGGAAGGCATAGGTCTAGGGTGAGAGGGGAAAGATATAAAAGAGACCTACAGGGCAACCTTTTCACATGGAAGGTGGTCCGTGTATGGAATGAGCTGCCAGAGGAAGTGATGGACGCTGGTACAATTGCAACATTTAAGAGGCATTTGGATGGGTATATGAATAGGAAGTGTTTGGAGGGATATGGGCCGGGTGCTGGCACGTGGGACTAGACTGGGTTGGGATATCTGGTCGGCATGGATGGGTTGGACCGAAGGGTCTGTTTCCATGCCGTACATCTCTATGACTATGATTGTGGCCTCAGCTCAACATTTCCACAACACCTGATTACTACTAACTCCCTTGTTAATGAAGGATGTCTCTAGCTTTACCTGAAAAATATTCAATGGACCCTACTTTGACTGTTCTCTGGGAAAGAGATTTCTGAGGATGTACTTTCCTTTCAGAGAAAAAAAATCTTCATCTCATCTTAAATTGGAAATCTAGTGTCCCCTAGTTATAGCCTCTCCCACAGGGGAAATATTCTTCCAGCATCTAATCTGTCAAGCTCTGTCAGGATCTTAAATGTCTCAAAGTGATCACCATGCAACCTTGTAAGCTCAGCAGTCGGCTACATTGTGGTTCCACATTTTAACACCCATCTGTTTTTATGGTCAGACTGTGTGGCTCGATATAGAGTCTCTGCTAGTAACTGATTCATAATTGATATGCTACAGGACTGATTCTCTCTGGCAACAGGCCACATTGACTGGTTTGTTGTTAGGAGGGAACAATGCTGTCAAGGGATTACAGTCAGGAAGAGAGCACCATCTTCAGGTAGTGACTGAGAGCAGGGAAAGCTAGGGGAGTTCATTGAGTAGTTTGGTTAGAGTACTCATTCACTTCCTGTCCCCCAAGAATGCCAATAAGACTGCTTACTTTGGGCAGCTGGAAACTTCTGCCTTGGCTCAGTGGCTGAAAATCCCACTACACAGGCCTTTGCCAGTAAAATTTAAGTACTGTACATCAAATAGGTTCCTGCTTGCCTTTTGTGGGAGCCCACTCTATACGTGAACTCTGTGCTTTAATCACAAAAAGGACCCTATTTAAAAATAGGGTTAGGGTGTGAAATTTTAATCCCTCCATTAAGGTGGCACGGTGGCTCAGTGGCTAGCATTGCTGCTTCATGGTGCCAGGAACCTTGGTTGATTCTATCCTTGGATGACTGACTGTGTGGAATTTGCACATTCTCCCTGTGTCTGTGTGAGTTTCCATTGGGTGCTCCGGTTTCCTCCCGCAGTCCAAAGATATACAGGTTAGGTGGATTGGCCATGCTAAATTGTCCTGAAGTGTTCAGGGATGTACAGGCTAGGTGGGTTAACCTTGGGAAATGCAGGGTTTTTGGGTATGGGGCTGGGTCTTTTTGCATTGATCTTCAGAGGGTCAGTGTGGATTTGATGGGTCAAATGGCCTGCTTTCACACCATAGGGAATCTATGAAATATTCTCCCACTTGTTAGGATTCAGAAAGCAGCAGCTAAAATTGATCCATTTGAGTTGTTGATAAATTGTAGTCAAGATCACAAAAATCACCTTCTTATCAGTTGATGGATTCCCATTGAAATGGGAATAAACACTCCCCAGTAGTTTATTGTCATTGCTGTTCTGCACCTTTGTCATATACACTATATCTGTATATCTTCTACCAGTGACCTATTATTTTACAGATTGGACATTCCTCTTTAATAGCTGTGCAGTGCTTGTACTTATGAGGTTTTCTTGTACCACAGTGCCCATATAGACTCTCAGTATCTGCAGTCTGGCTTAGTCCCTCTATGAATGTCTCACACATGTCTTTAGGGGTTTTATACAAATTATTTCCCATATGAGTTACATTGGTATCATCAACGTTGTTACTCATCATGAAACTTAGATGTTAGGCCCACTTCCTTTGCGATCCAGAGCTGACTTCCCACTCACGTCCATGTAATCTTTTGTGTTGTCCTCCTAAGCATTAACACTTTAAGAGCTAACACCTCAACCAATATTTTTGAATGTTAGCGTGGAAATAAGAATATAATGACAAAAACATTCAGATGGTGTGTAAAGCCAGCTCAGATTGTTTTTGCTGAGAAAATACTCCAATTGAACTATTCACTGTTTTGGTATTTACGTACTGAGAGTAGATTGCTGTGATACAATTGGGTAAATTTATAAGCCACTTTTTTGAGCACGTGAAGCACAGTTATTGTTCAATTGTAATAAAATATGATAAACGATGTTTTATTTATAATTCAGTCCATATTAAGTTTATTCATAATTTTCGATGCACATTTGTATTGTCAGGTGTCATGGAGTGGTGAAGCTGAAGGGCTTGTATTGGCCATGTGGAGGATGCCAGAATACTCAATGACCAGCAGAATTCTGAATAAGGCTTTAACTACTTTAAATTATACTGGCTTGTTGCCCTCTACAAATACATTTCCCTTACCCATTAATTCCATTGGGCAGTGCAGCACCTATCCCTGTAACTGCCAGTCCCATCCCCATCAGACATTGAATCCAACTTCTTTTCTGAAGTAGTTTCAACCTTAGTTGCTGTTTTTGGGAGCCTGGTCCACACGCTCAGTATTCTATACTTTGGATAGTTATACTCTGCCCTGTTGCATGTTTGGAGGAAGGGAGAACATTTAGTCGGACAGGGTGGCAGTTGGGTGATGGGAGGTGGGGTGGGGCATTAGGGGTTGTTCCCTCTCACATTCTCACTTTCATCCCATTTATGTCTCTGGCCCATGGACAGCCTTTTTACCCTGACCCTAAATGAGGCCTTCAAATGTACGATTAATTCTTATGGTGGCAGTATTGAGCAGAAAAGTTGGCAGCTTCTGATTACTCGTTGCTCATGACAGGTGAAACCACCTCCTCCCACTTATAGCCGACATCCTGATAGTGTGAAAGCTGCGCTAATGTCCATTTAACCAACTGATTGGTTCATAACATAGCCTTCCATCCATCAGTCAAGGCACCCATGGCATCCAGAAATCTCCCCCTTGAGTTATTTTAAGCCTGTGTTTTCCATCCTGTACTTAAAATGTGAGGCTGTACAAGCTGATGGAGTGATGAGTTGGTGCAGAGTCCATGCAATGTTATTAGGTATCTCACTTCCTCATTCACTGAACCACCATGCATCAAACAATGTCTGGATCCGTTCTAGGCTACCTTAGAAACCTAGTTTACCTACAATCAGCACTAACTCATTTATTTTCTTATTCTTTTGTGGGATGTGGGTATGGTTTGCTGAGTCTTTTAAGGGGGCAGGTAAGAGTTGACCATGTTGCTTGGGTCTGGAGTCATATGCAGGCTAGACCAAGTAAGGACGGCAGATTTCTTTCTGTCAAGATTATGAGGAAACCAGATGGGTTTTTTTTACAACAATTGATGATATCTACCATGGTTATCATTATGAAACCAATATTCAGATGGTAAATGCACTTCTCATTGTACCATGGAAGTTTGAAAAGGAGGACAGCAAAGTAAAAGTGAAAAATGACATCCCTAACATGAATACATAAGCACAATAGCCATTCTGTGTTTGACAAAGAGGGCCTTATAGTATATTAGGGACACAAAATTAAATCACTTGTCTTTCAGTGAGGGCAAAAATCTGACCTTTGGCCAGTAACGGAACATGGAATGTTTTTGTAGTCAAACAGCCAAGTCAGCCTCTTAACTTCCTTTTTCTGAATATTTCTGCTTACATTGTTTCAATGGTCCAAGTTCAATTCTGAATCTGATTACATGATAATATTTACAGAGAAGAATTGCTGACCCTCCCAAAAAAAATCTCCCATCCCCTGCACTCCTGTCAATGTACCTAGAGCATTCAGAATGTAAACGATCCATAAAAGGAGGAATTAGAAATTATCAATAACCTCGCTAACCATTATGTTGTATTTACAACCACAAAAATAGGACATTGAGTTGGAGATTATTTTGCAATTCCTTCAGTTGCTGTTTTGAAGATTGCTTATTCTGATTAATTTCAATCTTTGGGAGTCATTTATAGGTTTGGAATAAAATCAGAAAGTGTTGGAGTATCTCTGCAGATCTGGGACCATCTTTGGAGAGGGAAACAAAGTGACAAGTATTCTCCTGGACAGATGCTTGTTATTCCAGTGTTGATGGGAGTTGTGCATGGGGACCCTGTGAGAATGTGGCGCAATGAAGAGTTGAAAAAGCCAGGCATCATAGTGTACTTCAAAGCATTGCCCAGGAGATTGAATTTTCTGCTGGCAATGCCTTGCCAATAAGGTTCCTCCAGAAATCTTAATTCACAGTCTAACTCTCGAGTAAATATTAAATGGACCCCATACCTACCTCACACCCCAACTACACCAAATCTGGACCACGTAGACACCCCAGACCGTTAACTGACTGCCACCTGCTAGACCCAACCAACCATTCCCCTCCTATCACCAGACTCAAAACCCCCAGGCTGGAACCCATCACCCTCACCCCCAAACCAGCTCTTTTTTCTTTCACCGACCCTGATAGCGCATCACTTACCTGCTCCCTTTTGTCACCTTGCATCTTTTACTCCGACCCATCTGGCATCCTACCCTCCCAGAACCCAACATCACACTTACCTTATGTACATACAATTTGAATGCATCTGTCAAAATGGCCTTCAGGAGCATTACATTTCAGAATGCGGCAGCTAACTGCTTTGAAAAGGTGGCACACTTTGTATTCCTCTGAAAGTTCACACTACTAAAGAACTGGAAGACTTGGAAATATTACTTCACATTTCTGAGGGAGACCTAAACAGAATCTTCTTTCAGAAATGCAGAGCTCACTTCTTTTGAAAGAAAAAGCACCAGAGTGGCAATCTGCACAAGACTTCTACTCCCTGGGTAAGTTATTTCAAAGTTAACATTTTGAGTCTGACATGACTTTTTTTCCAAACAGGAAGAAGAATCATACCGGACTCAAAACATTAACTCTGGTCCTCTGTCCACAGCTGTTGCCGGATCTGCCAAGTTTCTCCACCGTTTTCTGATTTTAATTCAGCATTGGCAATGCTTTTTTATGTAAGTTTTTCTCTCTCATTTCCCAAAGTGTAAGTTTTCCTGGAAGTGTGCCATTCTTCACAGCTGATGTTCAAGCAGCTAGTGCCAGGAGGATACTCAGCTGTGGGGGTATTAACAGCTGAGTCTAATTTTGTCCATTGTCAACACGCACACGCTAACCCCAATAGAATTTCCGTTAGAACTGCTGCATTAAAGGGGGCATGCCTTCTTGTTCTTGAGCACAGTGGAGAGTGGAAAAAGCCAGGCATCATTTGTGCCATTTCCAGTTCTACTAATGAAAGAGAGACAATAATAATAACTTAAAATGTGTGCTGTCATTGGTGGCATTACATTGAATGTTAACGGCATGGCTTTAAGGTTTTTGCATATCCTTTCAGCTTTAGTTTCACCAGCCGGTCTGAGAAATGGAACTCACATCTCCCCGCCATAATCCAAAAGGTGCCTTTGACTGCCCAGTTTCAGTTCGAATGATAATGATCTGGGGATGATAACAGTCAACTTACTGTACATAGAAGATTGGCAGAAAAAGATAGACTGATCTAATTAGCCTACCCCAAACATATCCCATGTAATGGCTTGTTTTAGCTAGTGCAGGAGATCATTGTGATTCTCATTATAGTTACAAGTCATTGATTGTTGCAAAAGGTGATCATAATCTAGCTTTCACTTGGTGGAGATAATCTAAATTCCACATGGCACCATGTTTGTTCATTACTCTTTAGAGAAAATAAACTGAGAAGTACAGTATAAACACAGGGTACAATGTCCAGGCAACAACTAATTATTCAGTAGCTTAAGATTTTGACAGTGAAATTTATCAATCTACCATATTTCCTGGTTATGAAAAATAGTAACAATGGAACTAAATAAGTTCATTTTTGTAGCTGTTGAAGTCATTAAATAATCATTTAAACTATTCAAGTCATTGCTCTGACTTCTAAAATATAGATAACTTTGGTTAAAAATTGAGATTTATTTGGTAATTTTTGAGACTTCTTTTCTAAATTTAGGTTAAGTTATGGAGGTCATGTGACCTGTTCTGCTGTCTTCCTAAACATGGTTTGGATGGTTTTGAATCAAGCAAAGGCTTAGATTGTTTTACCAAAAAGAAGACGTATTTACACTAGGAGACAACGGGCCTTCTCCTTTATAGTTGTCACAGAAAGCACTGTCCACAGAAAAAATAGGGAAAAGTGCACAGTTGGTTCTGGTTTCTTTTGGGTTACTTCCCTTCTGCTTTCCTAGTTGGATAACTTTGAATCCCAGAATTAACTTTCACGGTCAGTTTTGACAAGCAATTCTTCCAATCTTATCTTTTAACAAAATATTTGTTAGATTCAGCTGTAGTATTGTTAGCAGTTGTGGGAACAAAATTATACGAAGGATGTGAATGCATTGGAAAAAGTGCAGAAGCAAATTACTAGACTGGTTCCAGGAATGAGTCATGTCAATTGAGGTGGCCACGGTGGTTAATACATGCCTCACAACACCTGGGACCCGGGATCGATTCCTCCTTCAGGTGTGGAGTTTGCACATCCCCCTGTGTCTGTGTGGGTGTCCTCTGGGTGGTTCGGTTTCCTCTCACAGTCCAAAAATGTGCAGGTTGGGTAGTTGGCTGTGCTAAATTGCTCAGAGTGTCCATGGATATGCAGGCTAGGTGGATTAGTCATTGAAAATGTGTGGTTTTGGGGATAGGGAGGGAGAGCCTGGATTTGCTCTTCAGAATGTCGGTGTGGACTTGATGGGCTGAATGGCCTGCTTCCACATGATGTCTATAAATTAAAAGGGTAGACTGAAGAAGTTGGAACTGTTCTCCTTGGAGAGAAGAAATCTAAAAGGAGGTCTGATAGAGGTTTCCAAAATCATGAGCGGACTGGATAGGATAGGGAGAAATTGTTCCTGCTCATAAAATGAACAAGAAGAAGAGGACGTAAATTTAAAGTGATCTGCAAAAGAAACAAAGATAATGTGAAAAAAATCCTTTTCTTCTTCATGAATAGTTAAGGAATGCACTGCCTGGATGTGTGGTGGATCAGTTTCAATTAAGACATTCAGGGGGACATTGGATGATTATTATTGGGTGAAAATATTGTGCAACCTTATGGGGAGGAAGCAGGAGATTTGCATGAGGTAATGATATTTATTTAACCAGCCAGTGCAGGCACGATGGGCTGAATCGCCTTCTTCTACATCATAACCACTCCTATGATTCTGTGAAAGGGTGATAGTGTTTAGTTAACAGTGTTTTATCATCAATTTTTACAAAAAAATTTACATGTAAGATTTTGGTGTACCTTTTAGATAATAATTGGAAATTTGAATCTCTCTCTTAAAAATGATTGGTTTCAATGAAAGTGGTAGCCATTGTTGCTTTCTCAGGCACAACCCACTTACCACTAGACAGTCAGCAAGACAGAAACAGAGAGAGCTCCCTTAAGCCTATAAGAAAGGGAGGAGCTTATCCCACCAAGCTGTTAATCACTATTATGTGAGCAGATTGTTCCCAATTGTCTATCCAGCTATTCAAATAGAAAGGAATTTTGTTTTACTACTCAAGCATTTGAAAAATGTTCCTCTTACAATGGCCTGAAATATTTGAGATTGTATTCAATGATCCCCAATTTGAATAGCTTATTAATACTCTAAATCTTTTTAGTAAAGGCCCTGGTTGCAGATAGAGAGGAAATTTTGAATTGAACCTGACAGAAGTATTAGAAGTTGTAAAACCCCATAAAAACGACACAGGCGTTATTCTATGTTGTGTCACTGATAGATTAGGAAAATGACAGGTGCACTGAACTACAAGAACTGGAGCTGGCCAATGACTGACAGATCTTTCAGGATTCTTGTGAGAAAATAATGGGACCCCACGTCCAGCTGTCACAAGATCTAATACTTGTGACTGCACTTCACTTTTCTTCAGTACTGTGAGGTAAGGGCTTCCTGGTTGTCATTTCTAAAGTCTCTGAAAGATCATCACTATATCTCACCAAACAGCATTCAGCCTTTTGAGAGTATAAGTTTGGAGATGATTGCACTCTTGTACCTTGAGAGTTGCCTCACTTCATTTATGAATGCTTTAAATTCTCAAGAGCAACTAGGGATGAACATAAATACTGACCTATCTATGACACTCACATTTCGAAGAATTAATTTAAAAAAAGACACAGAGAATTTGGTATGTGTCATACTGTTGTGGATACTAGTGTTCTACTGTACTTCTTGAATGAAATGGTGACTCTCTCTGGAATAGGGAACATGATTTTACAGGTTTTCTAGTGCATCACCTCAGTAGCCATTGCCAATATTGCTTTAACTGTGTTTTAAAATTTCTAATATATATGTAAGGTTAAGCTCAGAATTTCCTCTTGAAGCCAGCATCCTCTGTAACCAGGATGATTGCTACAGTGGTGTGAGGTTGTTCCCAAGTTCTATTCCACTATTATTGTCAGTCCATTAAGCAGTCATCAAATAGATCACCTCACTTAGGCTTGAAACTGCACAAACACTTTTGGAATTTGAGAGAACAAAAAACAATACAGCACAGGAGCAGCCCTTCGGCCCACCAAACCTGTACCAATTTTCCCTGAAACCTTCCCCCATTCTCTCTTTGAAACTGTGCCCTCTTGTAGTTAACCTGTCCACCCTGGGGAAAAAGCCTCTGATTATCCACTCTATCTATGCCTCTCGTAATTTTGTAGGCCTCTATCAGGTTACTTCTCAGCCTCTGTCTTTCCAGCGAAAACAATTCGAGTTTATCCAACCTCTCTTCATAACGAAAACCCTCCAGACCAGGCAACATACTGGTAAACCTTCTCTGAGCTCTCTCCAATGCATCCATCTGATACTGTAGTGACCAGAACACCATGCAATATTCCAAATGTGGCCTAACTAAAGTTTTATTCACCTATAACATAGCTTACCAACTTCTTTATTCGATGTTCCAGCCGATGAAGGCAAGCATGCTGTATGTGTTCTTGACCACCTTATCCACCTGTGTTGCCACTTTCAGGGATCTGTGGACCTGTACACCCAAGTCCCTCTGTATATTAATGCTCCAAAGGGTTCTGCCATTTTTTTGTATAAAACACACCTGAGTTTGATCTTCCAAAATGCATCAATTTGCATTTGTTTGGATTAAACTCCACATGCCATTTCACTGCCCAAATCTGCAATCTATATCCCGCTGTGTTCTTTGACAGTCTTCATCACTATTTGCAACTCTGCCAATTTTGGTGTCATCTGCAAACATAGTAATCAGACCACTGACATTTTCCAAAGTTGAATATTTCCGAGAAAGCGAGAAAACAAGTTGGCATTAAGAATTTGGAATGTGACATTTGTAGGCTGCGCCCTATATTAACTTTACAAATTTTAGGTCTGACTGTGCATACCATTTTGCACTTTGTTTCATTAGTCACTGTCCTTAAATGATCTGAGAATCATACTTTTGTAGAAGTTGATTCACTCTTTATATTGATGAAGTGGGGGAGGGGATTATGCATCTCAATTTGCTGACGTTACAAAAATTGGTGAGAGAGAGGACATTGTGATGAGGGCATAAGGAATCAATAAGGGGATATTGTCAGGAGGCAAAAACATGGCAGATAGAGCTCAGTGTAGGAAGGTGTGAGCTCAGAAACTTTGTTTGGGACCCCGGCCAATGAAAGTGAACTCTATTTAAGTACTTTCTTTTATTCTTCTTCTACCTCAAAATGGTGCTGGATTGTGGTGACAGAATACTTTTCACTGTATCTCCCTAGATATATATGACAATAAATAAATCATTCATTCAGGAATAATCAAAAGGCAGATTGTTACTTAATTGAAGAGATATTTAAAAGAAATTACAGCACAGAGGGGTCTGGGTGTTTTTATGCGAGAAATACAAAAAGTTAGCATGTAGGGTCAGGAAGTAAGTAAGAAAGCAAATGGAATGTTAGAATAGAATAGCCTTTATTATCACGTGGACTCGAATGAGTGCAGTGAAAAGTTTGTAATGTTGCTTCTCAACGCCACCTTAGGTACAAGGTACCCAGGTACAGATACTTTAAGTATCGTCACAGAATTGGAATAGTAAAAAGAGAATTAGCATGGGAATACAGAGTTTAAAAGTCCAGAATGAGAAAGTGTCTTTAAAGTACTCATGTTATAGTCATTTTCCAACATGAGTCTGTGCCCGCTGGACTTCAGAACACAAGGCTATGCTGCCTCCACGCACTGGCCTCCAGCCAGGACTCAATCTGCTGCCACTCTGAGCTCTGGCCTGGGACTCGGCCCAAGCTTGCCCTGCTCCGCTCGGGGCTCACTTTGCTCCCCACTCCAGGACTCAGGCTGTGCTCACTGTCCTGCTGCTCTGGGCTCCGGCAGCAACTCATCTCACTTCCGTTCTCCAGTTAGGGTAGTTTAAAACATTGGGGAGTGGGGGAGACAAACTGCTGCAAAGAGAGTAAAAAATGAAAGGAAAGGGAAAAGGAACTGGTGAGCAGAGGAGCTCTGACAGGAGTTGTCTCACTCTGCTGCCGTTTTGAACATTATTGGCCTTTGTTGCTCGGTTTTTGGAGTTTAAAAGTAGGGAAGTCTTGTTGCTACTACACAGAGTATTCGTGAGGTTGCATCTGGAATACTGTGTATGGTTTTGGTCCGTGTATTTAAGAAAAGACAGTAGCAATAGAGGTAGTTCAGAAGAGATTCATCAGGCTGATACATGGGATAAAGAGGTTGATTTATTGAGAATGCTGAACAGGTTAAGGACATTACTCATAACAATTTAGAAGAATTAAGGGTGATCTTATTTAAATATACAAGATTCGGAGAGAGTTTTGTTATATTGCGGTATGCTCTCAGACTTAAGCAAAGAACCTAGACCATGTGTACTACTGTTACTGCAACTACAACAACACCTCTACAACCGTAATTGCTAACGAGGCCAACATTGGGAGCCTTTATACTGGAACACCACGTGTCGTTGTATTATTTGACTATCTTAAATGTAAACTACCTGCCTGGTCTGAAACCAAGCATTAATACAACACATACATATTGCATCATTCTCGCAGACACTTACTTTATGACTGCTTCTACCTTTTTTTCCAGTTTTCTTCTTTAAAAGCACATTGTTACTGTTCATTGTCAGACAATCTATATCCATCCCCTGCTGAACAGAATTCAAAAACTTCACTTGGTAATGATGCCTCCTAATGAGTAGAAATTTTGCAGCAGCAATGAGTGTGAATGATAACTGGAAAGTCAAACTTTCTTTTCATTGTCTCCAATGCGCTGGGTCAGACAATTCCTCCGCAAATTGATGCACACCAGTCCAGCTGTCCTTTGAATGTAATGCTTCAGAAGCTAAGTTTGTTCCATAATAACACTTTTAAAATGAATAACACCAAAGTTATGGTAGTTAAAATATAACAATGTAGCATATGAATTACTGAAAGACCAACAACCGTGTTTTCAAAATATTTTAGAATTATACTTTGGCATGGACCAGGGAATTTTAAATACAAGAAATCAGTTTTGAAAATGTGTTGCAGGAACAGCGCAGCAGGTCAGGCAGCATCCAGGGAACAGGAGAATCGACGTTTCGGGCATAAGCTCTTCTTCCTGAAGAAGGGCTTATGCCCGAAACGTCGATTCTCCTGTTCCCTGGATGCTGCCTGACCTGCTGCGCTGTTCCAGCAACACATTTTCAGCTCTGTTCTCCAGCATTTGCAGACCTCACTTTCTCCTCAAAGAAATCAGTTTTACCTTTTTGAGTCAACCACGTTAATTGAGTAATGAGCTGTGTAATTAGCATGCTTCCATCAGTGTAAGATGGTGAAATGCAGATACAGAACTTCAGTGAGATTAAATGATATAATGTGCATATAGTTGAAGTTTCTTCTCCATTTGATTTTTCACTGCATAACCCAGGCCTGACTTAGGGACTCAGCCTTGCCCAGTGTTTCATCACCTCTTGGCATTATAAACTAAATACCGAGGAAAAACTTGTGGAAAGCACTCAGATGCAACAGTAGCTGAATGATCCTTAAAGGGACCACCAACTATCAACATGACCTACCTCAGCGCATTTGACTGTCTTGAGGCAGACACATAAAGCAGTGGGTAACAGTTGACCCATAGCTGGGATCTGGTTCGAGGATACCAGGCATGTTAGTAAAGTAGTAAGGCTATACTTTACATCTGTGAGGGGCAATGTTTCTTTGAAATAATCTTCAATGCCTCCATAAGGAGGAACTACAGTATGTCTTAGTTATGCAGAAGCTGGCTGGGCCAGCATTTATTGCCTATTCTTAGTTGCTGTTGGGAACGTTGTGGTGAGCTGTCTTGTTGAATTGCAGCATTTTCTGGTGACTGTTTACCATGATGCAGCTCGAAGTAAAGTCTATGATAATCTGATAGCAAGCATTCAGACAATGTGCCTTCTCAACACAATTGGTTGATCATAACCAGTGCTTGATACTAGCGGAGTTGGCCTGAGAAAGTACACCGACTTTGTAGCATCTATCCTGCCAGTAGTTTTGGAGGATTTTGTAGAGGTGTCCCTGGCAATTTCTCTGTAGGAACTTGAGGTGTCTGCTATCCACTGTCCATGTTTCCAACACGTACAGGTGGACTGTTTGCCTTGTAGTATAGTGTTGGATTTGAGGTCTCTTATCAAATATTCTATTCAAATGACTGAAGGCTGCAGGGGCACATAGGAGGCAATATTCAGTTTCATCAGAATATTTCCCCTGCTGAGAAGAGACTGGCTACTAAGGGTAATGAAATAGTTAATAGTGATCATTGAACTGGACTTCATTCCTGATGAAGAGCTTATGCTCGAGATATCGACTCTCTTGTTCCTCAGATGCTGCCTGACCAGGTGTGCTTTTCCAGCACTACATTTTTTGACTGTGATCTCCAGCATCTGCAGTCCTCACTTTCCCCTTATTTAAAGGCATCAAGTCATTTCTTGTAGTCCTAAGCTCTGGTGGAAACAAGCCTGTCCATTTTTTCCTCATGAGAAAACCCGCTTATTCCAGCTTTCAACTGAATAAACCTTCTCTGAACTGCCTCAAATGCTTTTCACATCTATTCTTCAATAAGGAGCTGGAAACAGTATTCAAGATACATTCTTGCAATTAAATATAGCCTGTTTTCTCAGCACAAGTGTTAAGTGTTGCAAAGTAAATCAATGAGATCAAAGAGAGAAAAACTCTCCACAGGAATTGAGAAATGTATGGATTAGAATTATGGGGGAGAAATACTGCACCACTTGAGGTCATAACAGCCCAGCCAGGCCCATAAGATCATGATTCAATGGACTTGCATCTCAATTATATTAAAATCACGCACACAGCCTGTTGAATGCAGCTTTAAATGTGAATGCCATTTGCTGAGGTAGACAGGGCCTCTTTCAGCTCTATGGACACAGAAAAAAGATGCTTATCTCTATTTTTCTTCCTATTCTTCACTAACATTATCAACACAACCCTTCTGGCTATTGTAACTCAGCAGTCCCTCAATGTGTTTTTTTGTTATTTCTCTATTGTACCCCGGCCAATGGCCTGAGGGACATTGTCTTTTGTGCTAGATTCTGCAGGTGTGACGTTTTTTGAAACCCATCCAATCAGGAATGAGCAGCCTGGATTTATGCCAGGAGTTTGTGTCCTCTGAAGGTATTGTAACGTACCAGCTGATATCATTTGCTGCTGAGTGTGGTAGTTGCTGCCTCAATAGCGCTCTGTCTGCTTATAGAGATCCACCTTTTGCTAGAAACCATGCCATACACACCATCCGGGCACTTTTGTGACCGCCTAGTACGTGAAAGACAGAGGCGGGAGGGGGAAGGGTCGATTCACAAACCCATCAAATTTAATGAGCAGAACTTTGTAACACTGAAGCGGGACTGTCTGCAGAAAAATATTTTGTTTGAAGATGATACATTTCCAGCCTCGGTGGAGTCCCTCGGGTATAAGGAACTGGGACAAAAGTCCACAAAAGTGAAGAACATACTGTGGAAACGACCAAAGGTAGGGATCCAAGCAAATGTACTTTCTAGTGTATGTAGCCTGCCTAATAGGATTTGTGAGGTGGAGTCCCTAAAATTATTGTGAGAGTGCGTCGGTGCTCTGTGATGGGTGATTGGGTGTTACAGTATGTGAAGTCCAGCATGCACGATGATGGGTAAGTGAGGGTAAGAGAGCTTGCATTTACTATAATTGAAGAGCAATCTATGTGGTCTGAGAATTCATGCAAGTGGGAGCACTCACACTGTAGGTAAAGGGAAATCTGTATTCTGTGATAGGAGGGTGAAAGCATGAGTACTATAAATATCCGTGCACCGTGAAAGGGGAGTAAGGCTGGGAGTGCTAGAGATACTGTAAGTGAATGGCGGGCAGTGCTGTGATGGGATGCAAATACTCACAGTTATTGTAAGTGAAAGACAGTCTGTGTAATACAGTCTCACATTGTATACAAGTGGGACCAGTCACTGTTACTCCTGTGTAATGTAATGGTTCTGAAGGGGTTATTGTTAGTATGGTGGTTGTACCCATGCCACACAGTTCACATATAAACTGTGGTTGGAGTCAAGGAGTTCCAGACTCATTTTCAGAGGAGACAGATGTGTCTGTGACAGCACCCTAACATCCTGTAATCATGCCAAACTAGATGGGGTTGTACTCGTTATTGTCCAATACACCTTGTTATCTAAGAACAGTGTCTCTTCTGAATATATTTTATGGCGGTGTAATCGCCAACATTAACCACCATTAATCACTTCATAGGCTCGAAACTGCACAAACACAAACAGGGATTGTTGGCAGCAAATGACCATTACCCAATATCACATACTGATAATGGTGGCAAATCTCACAAGATATCCGACATGATCATCTGGGAAGATATAATTTTTGGATAAAAGCAAAATGCTGCAGATGCTGAAGAAGAATCATTACTCTGAAAAGCTTTACTGTGTCTCCCTCTCCAAAGATGCTGCTAGATTTCCTGAGCATCTCCAGCACTTCATGTTTTAATACCACAACTTTTAAGAAAACTTAGTTCATTGGATGTGAATGCTTCTGTAAAGGCTAGCATCCTTAATTGGCCTGGGGAAGAGGCAATGAACTATCTTCTTGAATTGTTACATTGGCTATAAGGGAGTTCTGAGTTTGGGTGCCACAATATGGATGGAATGGCAGTATTTTTCCAGGTCAGATGACTTGCAGGAACTTGGAACTCATGGCTTAACTTGTTTAGCAAGCACTGAAAACAGCACCAATATGGTCATCAATGGACCAGAAAAGGAAGTGAGGGAGATTGTCCATGTAGAACTGGAACAAGGAATGTTCAACATATCCTAAAAGGAGGTAGACATAGCTGCTTTAAGCAATGTTCCCTAGTTCTAGTAACTCACCCCTTTTCATGTCCAGCCTGCCAAGACCATTCAGGATGTACACACTTCAAATCAATCCATCCCTCACTGTTCAAAACCTTGGTGGAAACAAGCCCCTTACATGGCACACCTATGTGTAGCACTGTTTAGTGAAGGAAATAATTGTCAGGTTCATTTTAAATACAGCCTAGAGAAGATAGTGATGTTGGTCTCAAGGAAGAAAGACTGTGAATCCGTTAGCTGACATTTGTAATACAGAAAATGTTAGAACTTGTTATTATTAGCAGGGCACTTAAGAAAATTCAAGGTAATGATGCAGAGTGAAATGAAAGGGAAATCATGTTTAATCAATTTATTGGAGTTCTTTGAAGAAGGAATATGTGAATACAGGAAACCATTACTGCAGTTAGATTTCCAGAAGGCATTTATAAGGCATCACACCAATTTTGTTACAAACTAAAGACTCATGAAGTGGAGGGGTAATATTTTGGCATAGCTTGACTGAAGAAGACATGGATTTGGCTAATTAACAGGAAACTATATTTTCCTGTTTGGCAAGATGTAATGATTGGTGTGCCATGGGGATCAGTGCTGGGACCTCAACATTTTACAATTTATAAAAATTGCTTGGAGGAAGGGACTGAATGCATAGTTACTAAATTTGTTGATGATGCAAAGGTAAGTCAGTCATGAAGAAGATGAAAGGAGGCTACAAAGATATGTAGCTAAATTGTGTGAGTGGGCAGCAATCTGGAATATGCAGTTAGAGTGTGAAAATTTGAAATTGTCTACTTTGGCAGGAAGAATAAAACAAATATATTGTGAAAGATTGCAGAGCTCTAGGATACAGAGGGGTCTGGGTGTCAAAGTGAAAGAATCACTAAAGGATACTGTACAAGTATAGTAAGAAATTAGGAAAGCTAATAGAATGCTGTTATTTATTGCAAGGGCCATTGAATGTCTTTGTTCTGCTTCAGCCATATAAGATGAGACCACATACTGTGTGAATGGTATCGGTCTCCTTATTTAAGGAAGAATGTAAATCCATTGGAAGCAGCTCAGAGATGTTTCGCGAGATTAGTACCCTAAGTGGACGGGTTGTCTTTGGGGAAAACGTTGGACAGGCCAGCTTTGTGACCACTGGAGTTTAGAAGAGTGAGAGGAAACTTGATTGAAACTTGCAAAATCCTGAGAGGTCTCTGGAAAGAATATTTCCTAGAACGAGGGGACCACCAATTAAGAATAATGGTTCATTCATTTTGGATTGAGATGATAATTTATTTTCTTTTAGAGGGTCATGAGTCTTTGGAACTCTGTTTCTCAAAATATGGTGAAAGCAGAGTCTTTGCATAAATTTGTGGCAGAGGTAGAATCTACCATAAGCAAGGGGGTGAAAAATTATCGGAGATAGGCGAGAATATGGAGTTGAGGTTACAATCAGATCAACGCTAATGTTATTGTATGGTAGACTAGATTAAGGACCAAATGGCGTCCTTCATCTCCTTAATTCACCTGTTCATACATTTGATAAAAAGTATCTTTTCATTTTAACTAAAGTAATTGTGGTACCTGTTTCTACCATAATAAACTTGGAAATTAAGTCAGCTAACCCTTCAGGTACTTTTTTCAAGCATACTCTTAACCATGGATAACATTTTTTGTTCTCCTCCTCCTACTGCCCCCTTGACCATGACCCCACCACCAAACCATCATCTCCCAGACCGTCCATAACCTCATCACCTCAGGGGATCTCCCATCCACCGCCTCCAACCTCATAGTCCCACAACCCCGCACC
>NC_057719.1:86139908-86142529 GCF_004010195.1 Chiloscyllium plagiosum | reverse complement strand
GGGCTTATGCCCGAAACGTCGATTCTCCTGTTCCCTGGATGCTGCCTGACCTGCTGCGCTTTTCCAGCAACACATTTCCAGCTCTGATCTCCAGCATCTGCAGACCTCACTTTCTCCTCTAACATTTTTTGGGTCTAGCTTAAATTTATGTCCATTAAACTTATTGCTAAATTATTGACTATTAGCTGATTATAGCATTGGCCTTAATGGACACATATGTATTTTTTGACATGATGAATTTTTTGATGTGAACTTTGAAAACTGTTGAGTCCAAAAAAGCTGGTCCTTTTGGTCATTTCAATGACCTTTATTTACAAGGGGTCATAACATCATTGGACTGATCATTGACATTGATGATATTGGTCCTCTTACCGACAGACTGAGTTTATTCTACAAATGTTAGTTGCATTCATCAAGAATACCAATCATGTTGATATACCTAGTGATTTTAGGGCATTTAAACAATGCCTTTAGACACAACTCATATTTTTTAGTAACAATCTCAGTGCTAATAATGCTTAAATTTGTGTCTCAGTGAGAAACAAAGAACATATGACAGGAAATAAATATATTTGGTGGCCATGTAATTAATAAGCATGAAATTTTACCAAAGTGGAGAGTGAAGTATTTGAACTAAGAAACCATTTTCAATTGTTGACCAGCTCAGCTAATTGTGTCGTGTCTTGTCTTGTCAGGAAATCTGTGAGAATCCAAAGTTCATCATTGGCGGAGCCTCAAGAACTGATATCTGTCAAGGAGATTTGGGTAAGCTCTTGCTTCAAGATTTCGAAGACCTGAAATTACTTAGTGGATAGTATGAAACCAACACACAATATCTTTTACAGCATCACTCATCTGCTGTTTCAAGTTAAACAGATTAAAAGCTGGTTAGAAAAGTGAATGTAGGAATATTGCATGAATACTTTAACCCCTTCCCCGGTGACTTTTTTTGGAGAAAACATTTCATTTTCAGACGAGTTTTTTAATTGCTTTTTTTATAGTATTTTTAATGCTGATTATGGAAATAACTTATCAGACGAGCTTGCACTCTCATCTGATGTATCCAAGGTACATATTCTAATAGAAGGTACATACTCATTGTCATCTTCTGATCTCGACATCTGGGCATAATTTGTAAAAAAAAAACAGAAAAAAACCGAATGACAATGTGTGCCCAAAAGCGGTGCGTCGACGCTTCTTGCAATGCCTGAGGCAGAAGATTCACAGCTACCCAGACGTATGAGTCACCGAGTATACTCGTTTCTAGCTGAGAAGGGCCCAGAAATGCCGAGAATTGACGTATAAACTCGTCTGTGGCTGTTTTTGAAATTATATGTTTTGGACGAGCTTACTTGTCGCACTCTGAAAAAGACAAATTGGGTGAAGACGAGTTAACTCGTCTTTGCCGGGTAAGGGGTTAAAACCAAAACAGCAGTGCATTCTATTCAGGGATCCAACGTGTCAAACTGTGCAAAGGAACGACTTTCATATGTGGGGAGCCAAGTACGCAGACCAAAGAGAATAGTAATGGCTAAAAAAATAAAGATACTCAGTAGATGGAAAAATCTCTTCTGCCAGTGTGGGAAAATCAGGTACAATCAAAATGGCCAGAATGGAAAGTCCTCTCTCCAGCATCACCATGTTACCAGGAATCTCTGTAGAGACAACAAAGATACCAATGTTAGTTGTACATCACAAAGATAAGATGTATGATAAAGGTGCACATTATTCATATGTTGCTACTGAAAGGTAGGTAATTAAATGATGCTGGTGGTTATAGATTATTAAATTTTGTTACAAGATTCATTTGAAAAGGAAGACATTTATCAATTTGCGAGCTGACGTGATCATTTTGGCTGCTGTTTCCACTCGGGTCCCTTCAGGTCTTTTTGTTCTTACGCATAAGAGTGCATGGCTATGGCCCAATTAACTGAGGTCTGCCTCATGTCGTGGTGATGGAAGCTAAATTTTCACTAAATTTTCATAGAGGCATAGAGATGTACAGCATGGAAACAGACCCTTCGGTCCAACCTATCCATGCCGACCAGATGTCCCAACCCAATCTAGTCCCACCTGCCAGCACCTGGCCCATATCCCTCCAAACCCTTCCTATTCATATACACATCCAAATGCCTCTTAAATGTTGCAATTGTACCAACCTCCACCACTTCCTCTGGCAGCTCATTCCATGCACGTACTACCTTCTGTGTGAAAAAGTTGCCCCTTAGGTCTCTTTTATATCTTTCCCCTCTCACCCTAAACCTATGCTATCTAGTTCTGGATTCCCCGACCTCAGGGAAAAGACTTTGTCTATTTATCCTATCCATGTCCCTCATAATTTTGTAAACCTCTATAAGGTCACCCCTCAGCCTCCGATGCTCCAGGGAAAACAGCCCCAGACTGTCCAGCCTCTCCGTGTAGCTCAGACCCTCCAACCCTGGCAACATCCTTGTAAATCTTTTCTGAACCCTTTCAAGTTTCACAACATCTTTCTGATAGGAAGGAGACCAGAATTCACGCAATATTCCAACAGTGGCCTAACCAATGTCCTGGGAGAAAGTGAGGACTGCAGATGCTGGAGATCAGAGCTGAAAATGTGTTGCTGGAAAAGCACAGCAGGT
>NC_057719.1:86125645-86139333 GCF_004010195.1 Chiloscyllium plagiosum | reverse complement strand
CTGGTCCAGATCCTGTTGTAATCTGAGGTAACCCTCTTCGCTGTCCACTACACCTCCAATTTTGGTGACATCTGCAAACTTACTAACTATACCTCTTATGCTCGCATCCAAATCATTTGTGTAAATGACAAAAAGTAGAGAGCCCAGCACCGATCCTTGTGGCACTCCACTGGTCACAGGCCTCCAGTCTGAAAAACAACCCTCCCACCACCACCCTCGGTGTACTACCTTTGAGCCAGTTCTGTATCCAAATGGCTAGTTCTCCCTGTATTCCATGAGATCTAACCTTGCTAATCAGTCTCCCATGGGGAACATTGTCGAACGCCTTACTGAAGTCCATATAGGTCACATCTACTGCTCTGCCCTCATCAATCTTCTTTGTCACTTCTTCAAAAAACTCAATCAAGTTTGTGAGACATGATTTCCCACTTTGTCACTTTGTGATAACAATTCTTTTCTTCTTCTGAATTCCTTAGAAGATGGAGATACAGTTTGCTCTGCTGGTCTTCTCCCCATGTTCCTTGCTCCAGAAATCCACTTCTGACCAAGAACTGTCATATGATAAAAAATATTACGTTATCCATGAAATATCCTTTATATTGGTAGCTGAGATCAAGTTTTGAATGGGTATAATCAGCTTATTGATTAGTTGTCTTATTATGCAATTCTTCTTTTACATTTCCAAGTAGCCAGTAGCAGGCTATTTTCTAGATAAAGTTATTGTTGCTGTTAGGTAAAAGACACCATTGGGTCGTAGAAAACTCACAATTAGCTGGATCCACTTTCCCCTTGCTACCCATACCCATCAACTTTTCCTTTTCAAAGTTCATTGTTTCCTGAACCCTGAAATATGCTGTTTCAATAGCATCCAGTGGAAACTTCTGTAATACTATCCTTTGAAGATAAAACTCTGCTGAACTTTACTTTCGCTCTTTCTTTGTGCTCCTTGGCATTTGAGCCTCAGTATCTTATAAGCAGTTAAGGAATCCACTTGGAAGCCACTTACATGTGGTTACTAATTAGTTTTGATAAATTACTAGGAGCTGGTAGTTTGAGATCCTCTTTTCATGGAAATGTGTGTAATCAGCAGTTAGTTGATGAAATTGCAGGAATATGCGCATTTAAAACACATTTAGAAATTTACCCGAATCCAAACTGGCACAGATAAGCCAGGGACCACTTTATGTTAAACCTCAGGCATCATTACAGTTTAACCAGTGAACTAATGACAGCTAAATTATATATTCTGGCAGCTCACAGAGGAACAACTTTGGAGATTGGGCTATTTCAATTGTAGCACTTGCCTTGAATGAATCATCAAAAAGTACAGGGAGTCAGGAAGATTGAATGAGGATGCAGGACCAAGAGGATGAATGGTGAGCATGGGGGGAATCAGAAGAGGAGTGACCACAGTTGTACAGAATGACATGAGTTATTTGGATGATTTCAGGTAATGATGAGGGTAGATAGTGGAGAATCGTGGCTGGCGGCAGCCTGTCTGGTTTAATATTCAGGAAGTTAACACTTAATAAAAACAGAAAGATCTGCGAATGTTGTTGATCAGAAACAAAAACAGAAATTGCTGGAAAAACTCAGCAGGTTTAGCAGTATCTGTGGAGCGAAATGAGAGTTAACATTAACCGTGATTTCTCTCCACTGATGTTTAATACTTATCTTATTAGAGCTTGATGCAGTGATATTTGTCTATAATTAGAGGTTTCATCTAGATTTTTAACTGGGTTCATTGGGTGACACATTTGTCTCTGAGTCAGAGATTCTGGGTTCAGGCTTTTCTGTAAAATTTAAGTACAAAATCAAGGGTGACAATCCAGAGAATAACTTAAAGAGTACTGCATTATTAAAGATTTTGTCTTTCAGTTGAAACATTAAACCAAATCCCTGTCTGTCCTCTGAGATGATTGTAAACTATCCCCCAAGTACTGCTTCAAGGAAATGCAGGTATCCTAGCCAATACTTACTGTCAATCAATGGCACAAAAATAATTATAATCACATTATCAAGTTTCTGTTTGTGGGATGTTGCTGTGCGCAAACTGGCTGCAGAAATACCTAATTGAATGTGTATTTTGTTCAGGCAAAATGTCTTATTAACAAACCTTTCTTTCCTTCCTAGTGACAGCTATATTCAGGGCAATTTAATCTTGCAGAGATTGCTTGCAATTGCTTATGCAAAGTCTACTCGAGGTCATTACTTAACATGCTGTATTAACAGAAGCAAAACTGGGATGAAGATTCACACTTCAACACTGGCCATTGGTACCTGTGCAGCAGCCCCCCTGTAGAAGGTATCCTGGAGGAATCAATTAAGAAAAATAGGACAGTTTTTGAAGGGTTAATGTGTGATATAAGAGCAGAGGAGTTCTTCCATTCTCCATAGACTAATCCATAGAGCTGTTGAATGCTGACGAGCATAAAATAACATTGTGTGAGATAGGTGCTGAGCCGCGGGTCAGTGCTTTGGAACAATGCCCATTAGGAGCTGCATCCCAGCAAGCTGCCGACCTTTGTACAGGCTATTGTTTCAGCAGACCATGTCCTAACAATAAGATGTGCTGCCAGTTAGATTCTCTGTGTTCAGATTGAGCATGCTCTGTCCATCAGCAGCAGAATATTTCTTTCTTGCAATCATTCTCATGATGGGGGTATCACTAGTTGGACGATAAATTTATTGCCCTTCTCTAATTACCCTTGAGAACATGACTGTGAGCTATCTTTCTAAACCATTGCAATCCATTTTTTTTCAGAAAAAAATCATGGGATATATGTTTCACTATCGTGGGCAGCATTTACTACCAAATTATCCTTCTCGAGCTGCTACAGTCCTTGGAGTGTAGGGACACCCACAGTGCTGTGATGAAGGGAATTTCAGGATTTTGACCAATGTTAATAAAGGAACAGCAGTATTGTTCAGCAGGATGGGGTGTTGGTTAGAAGGAAAATGTGCAGACAGTGATGTTCCTGTGTATCTGCTGCCCTTGTTCTTCAAAGTCATACAGATCATGAGTTTAGATGTTGTTGAAATGGCCTTGGTAAGATGCTACAACACATTTAGTAGATCGCATACTCTGTTGCCATTGTGCATTGGTGGTGAAGAGAACGAATGTTGGTTGCTGATCAAGTTGGCTGCTTTGTCTGCATAGTGACAAGCCTTGAACATGTTGGATAAGTTTTGGGTAGATAGGAACTGAATTAATTATCACAGAATTTGGTCGCTGACCTGCTCTTGTTACCGCAGTATTTATTTGACTGGTCCAGTTCAGTTTCTAGTTAATGGTAATTCCTGGAATGTAGATGGTGAGGGATTCAGCGATGGTAATGTCACTGGATATCATGGGGAAGTGTCACTTATCAGCCTAAGCCTGAATGTTGTTCAGGTGTTGCTGCCTGCAGTCACAGACAGGTTCAGTATCTGAGGAGTTGTGGTTGGGACTGAACATTGTGTAGTCACCAGCAAACATCTCAGTTCAGACCAAATATTGGAGGGAAGGTCATTAATGAAGTAGGTGAAGGGGATTCTCCCTCAAATATGACTCCGAGGAACTCCTGCAGTGATGTCCTGGGCTGAAATCATTGGCTACGATCAAATACACAACCTTTGTGTTGGGTGGGGAGTTTTCCCCTTACTTCCTATTGACTTCAGTCTCCTAAGGGACCTTTGATGTCATCTTCTCATGGACAATTCTCATTGACTAGTGACGCCTATGTACCTTCCAAGAACAGAAGTGGAAAAATAGTCATAGATGTCAACACCAGTCACTATCACCTCTCCTCTGAATTTCAGCTCTTATTCTTCATGTTTTGACCAAAGCTACAACAGAGGTTTGAGCCGATTCTTCAAACCCAAGCTGTACATTGGTGAGCAGCTTGTTAATGAATATTTTTGGTTTTCAGCACTGTCACTTGTTGATGATTGAAAGTAGCCTGATGGCTTGCTAATTAGCTGAAGAGTAGGGACTAGGAAAAACCTGGAAAATGTTCAGGCTTGTGCTGATTGTTTATACTACCCATCCCAAATCACCGTTGAACTGAATGACCTGTCAGAGTGCAGTTAAGCGTAATCACATTGCTGTGGTTCAGACGTCACATATAGGCCAGATCGGGTAAGGACAACGTACTGCCTTCCCGAAAGGATGTTAGAGAACCTGATGGGTTTTTGAGACAGTTGATAATAATTTCATGATCAACTCCATATTAATTAATTAATTAATCAATCTTGAATTTCACTAGGGGCTATGGAAACCAGGAATTTGAAACCATGTTGGTAAGGTCAGTGGCAGGTACCCACAGAACCAGACCCCAATAAGAGTCAGTGCCTGTGGAAGAGATTTGAAGCAATGTGAGAGAGTTTTTTTTTGGTTTATGAATTTTATACAGCCGGCCAGCATTTATTGCCCATTTCTAATTACCCTTTATAACTGGCTGGACCATTTATTCCTGATGAAGGGTTTTTGCCCGAAGTGTCGATTTCAAAGCTCCTTGGATGCTGCCTGAACTGCTGTGCTCTTCCAGCACCACTAATCCAGAATCTGGTTTCCAGCATCTGCAGTCATTGTTTTTCCCCCATTTCAGAGAGAAGTTAATGTTAACCACATCTGGAGTCACACATATGCCACACTATGGAAGAACAGCAGATTTCCTCCATGAAGGACATTAGTTCACCAGCTGGGATTTTAATGACAATCCGGTTGTTCCATGTCAGTATTAATGAGGTTAACAATTTATTCCAGATTAATGAATTGAATGTGGGTTTGAACTCATATCTTCAGAGCATTGATTCAGACCTCTGGATTGCTAGTTCAGTAACAATTTAATTATAAATAATTTGTGTGTATTCTACTGACCAAGTAGGGGAATAATTATGAGTTGGCACTGAAATATACAGAACAGGAAAGTCCTGGTTCAATTTAGGTGGTCATAAATTGGGTAGGAGGATAGATACAGTTAATCTGGATGCTTCTGGATTTGAGAATGAAGGAGCAGCCAGGGTTTCCACATTTGATAAGCTGTGACAATGGGTTAAACTGATTGTGCTTGACTCTTTTGCCTCAGTCAGATAACCAGCCAGTGTTTACACAAGGCATCATGGGCAAGATGTCAGGGAGAGCTTTACTGCAGGTAAAGGTAAAGTTGTCATAGTCCTGCCAGACCATGGCTGGTGGTGGTTTAACCTGAGGGTCACATACTGTAATGCAAATGAGTGCCTGCAGGAGAGGAATAGGAAAGAGAAAAGACTGGGAGATATATAGGGGTGTGAATTTTCACATGTGATCTGCTAAACAGGCTTGCTCATGCTTTTTCTCAAGTTTCTGCACTTATTTTCAGAAACAAGGTGGATAATTAGAGCAAAACAGCATTGGGAGAGGGCTGGAGTATTAAACTGAAGATACTTTAAAGATCTGGAGTAGGATTTCCAACACGATGATGGGTGATCAGGACAGCCCTTGAAGGCATTATGTCCCTCTACATTTTTGAAGGAATAAGGGAGCCCTCCCTTTTGACTAGTCAATACAAAAGAATCAGATTAAACAATTATCTGCTTATTGTTCATTGTTCAATACTGTACTGGGCCAACTGGTTGTTGCACTTGTCTACATCAAAAAACAATGTGAAATGCTGGCACACATCCCTCTGGGATTTACTAAATCATGAACTGAATTTAATCCACTTGACAGAGAGCCAGTATGAGCCTGATCTGCTTCTTTGGGAAAAGTTGACGACATGAAATATGACTTACATGGCCAACAACAGATATTCCCTGAATCAAGGACCCCGGGGATAGAAATCCTACCCCCCTCCCTATGCAGTCTTCCCTCCGACTGAGCCATTTTTAATTTCAAAAATATACTTTATGCTTTAAAATCTTTATATTCATGCATAGTCACTAGAACAGTTCATTTCAAAGAACAAAGAAAATTACAGCACAGGAACAAGCCCTTCAGTCCTGAAGCCTGTGCCAAACCAGATCCTCTATCTAAACTTGTCACCTATTTTCTAAGGATCTGTATCCCCCTGTTCCCTGCCCATTCATGTATCTGCCTAGATACATCTTAAATGACACTATCATGCCTACCTCTACCACTTCCGCTGGCAACATGTTCCAGACACCCACCACCCTCTGCATAAATAACTTTCCATGCTTATCTCCCTTAAACTTTTCCCCTCATGACCCCTAGTAATTGAGTACCCTGCTCTGGAAAAAAACTTCTTGCTATTCACCCTGTCTATACCTCTTATGATTTTGTAGACCTCAATCAGGTCTTTCTAACGAAAATAATTCTAATCTACATAATCTGTCTTCATAGCTAGCACCTCTCCATACCAGGCAACGTCCTGGTGAACCTCCTCTAGACCCTCTCCAAAGCATCCACATCCTTTTGGTACTATGGCAACCAGAACTGTACGTAGTATTCCAAATGTGGCCAAACCAAAATCCTATACAACTATAACATGACCAACTAACTCTTGTACTCAATACCCCGTCTAATGGAGGAAAGCATGCCGCATGCCTCTTGACCACTCTATTGAGCATTGCCAACTTCAGGGTACAATGGGCCTGAACACCCAGATCTCTTTGTGCATCAGATTTCCCCAGGACATTTTCATTTACCATATAGTTTGCTCTTGAATTGGATCTTCCAAAATACATCATCTCATATTTGCCCAAATTGACCTCCATCTGCCATTTCTCTGCCCAACTCTCCAATCCATCTATATTCTGCTGCACTCTCTGATAGTCCCCTTCACTATTTGCTACTCCACCAATCTTAGTGTCTTCTGCAAAGTTGCTAATCAGATCACCTATACCTTCCTCCAGATCATTTATGTGTATTACAAACAACAGTGCTCCCAACATGGATCCCTGTTGAACACGACTGGTCACAGTTCTCCATCTTGAGAAACTCTCTTCCACTACTACTCTCTGTCTCCTGTTAGTACACCTTGGACCCCATGCAATTTCACTTTCGCCATCAGCCTAACATGGGGAACCTTATCAAATGCCTTACTGAAGTCCATGTATCTGATATCTACAGCCCTTCCCTCATCAATCAACTTCATCACTTCTTCAAAGAATTATATTAAATTGGTAAGACATGACCTTCCCTGCACAAAACCATGTTGCCTCTCATTGCTAAGCCCATTTTCTTCCAAATGTAAATAGATCATATTTCCCGTATCTTCCCCAGCAGCTTCCCTATCACTGACATCAGAGTCACTGTTATATAATTACCTGGATTATTCCTGCTACCCTTCTTAAACAAGGGGACAACATTAGCAATTCCCCAGTCCTCCGGCACCTCATCTGTGTTCAAGGATGCTGCAGAGATGTCTGTTAAGGCCTCAGCTATTTCCTCTCTCTCCTCAGTTACCTGGCATAGATCCCATCAGGACCTGGGGACCTGTCCAACCTAATGCCTTTTAGAATATCCAACACTTTCTCCCTCCGTATGCCGACTTGACCTAGAGTATTCAAACATCTATCCCTAACCTCAGCATCCATCATGTCCATGTCCTCGGTGAACACCGATGCAAAGTACATGAACAATCTCACCCATTTTCTCTGATACCATGCATAACTTTCCTCCTTCGTCCTTGAGTGAGCCAACCCTTTCTCTAGTTACCCAATTGCTCGTTATATATGAATAAAAGGCTTTGGGATTTTCCTTAACCCTGTTTGCTAAAGATACTTTATGACCCCCTTTAGCCCTCTTAATTCAAACAATAAACAAACCCAAGGCATTTCTTAATTATATAAGACTATATTTACATACATTTGAGGCACCGGGATAATCTGATAACTGAACGGACCCTCATTGTATTTCACTAGAAAGAGCTTAGATGATGATCTCTCTCCACTATGCCTTTTGGCAGCTGCCCCAAGCTTTAGTGTGACCCTTAGCACATTGTCCTGGACCTTGGAATGTGCCAGTCTGCAACACTCGGTCGAAGTCAACTCCTTGCTCTGGAAGACCAACAAGTTTCAGGCCGACCAAAGAGCATCTTTTATCAAGTTGATGGTCCTCCAGGTGCAGTCAATATTTGTCTCAATCTGTGTCCTAGGGAACAGTCTGGAGCTGCTGGACAAAAATCATTGCATCTCTCTCCAGTCTTTTTTTGCAAAGGCACGTTCCAGGAGGTGATGTGTGACAGTCTCTATCCCCCTGCAGCTGCTTTGAGGGCAGTATGTGGTGGCACATAGAGTCTGGGCATACATGAAGGACCTCACCACCAGCCAAGTGGTGTCTTAGTGCTTATTGGAAAATTCTGGTGATGAGGCATTCTGCCAAATGATTTTGACAATGAGCAAAGGGAAAGTCAATTTGAGATGTCAGCTGCTGATTGCTGTCGGAAAATTCTAGATCAGCAATGACCAAGGCCACAGATGGATCAGTGTAAGATTGGGTTCACTAGCTATATTGGGGGCGGAGGAAGGGGTGAGAGGTGTTGGAGGGGGTGGTGGGGATGTTTTCCTTATGTGGCAGCTCGCTGGGACTTTGGACAAGGAACTGATTGCTTTTGAATGAGGCTCCACTAGTCTGGATAGGGTTTGTTTTCCAGGCTCCCTGCTTGCCACATTCCTTGCCCACTACTTGCTGAATATTTTGGTACATGGCAGCCTCTGAGACCACATCTGATCTGTATGTGCTGTTGGTAGACCCTGCTGAAAGGATTAGTACCTGATCAAATGTAGTAAGCACTATCCACTGTGTTAATGTCTCAAGGAATTGATCAGATTAAAGTCGAAGCTTATCAGGGACAGAGTTGATGTTAGTATGTTGCTAACACCATCTTCAATCATGTGGATCACAGGCAATGAACTGCTTATCATTTTACTTGAGACTCTTTTTGCTGGACCAGAAAGATGGCTGTCCTCATCCACAGCACACCCATCAGGCTTGTAGGAGCCCACACTCACACCACTCACTCACTCCACTTCCCCCACCCTTCAAGATCCTGCCATTCAGAATACTTCTTCCTGAGGTAGAAGCAGAAATCCCTGAGATTTCTGGACTCTGTACGCCGACCTCAGGGGTGAAAGTCCAAGTGTTATTGTCTCAGATCATGACCCTTCATCAGTATAAATTTTCCTAAGTTTTCCAAGTTTGCTTCTATTCTCATTTTAGTCCTCGATCTAGTGAACCTGCACTGTTCCCACCAAGTTGCCTATATACCTGCCAGTGCCAGTATACAGATGGTCCTACTGGAGATGGAGTAGTGACAGACCTAATCCGGGGAATGAGACTAGTCAACTGGTTGCAGTGTCAGTGGAATCGACGTTTCGGGCATTAGCCCTTCTTCAGGGCTAATGCCCGAAACATCGATTCTCCTGTTCCCTAGATGCTGCCTGACCTGCTGCGCTTTTCCAGCAACACATTTCCATCTCTGATCTCCAGCATCTGCAGACCTCACTTTCTCTTGCAGTGTCAGTGGGCAAACATTTTGGTAATAGTGACACAACTCAAAGTCATCATGGAAAGGGATAAGGATAGTTCAGAGGTTAAGTATCTAATTTTGTAGAAGGCCAATTTCAATATCATTAGACAGGATCTGACTAACAAAGACTGGGAGCAACTACTTGCTTGTCAGTCTATATTTGGATACTGAGATTCTTTTAAAAGCAGGATAGTGAGAGTCCAGGACCAGCACATTTCTCAAAGAGTAAGGGCAAGTGCAGCAAGCCCAGGAAACTATAGATGTCAAGGATATCAAGAGTTTGATAAAGAAAAAGGAAGCTTAGTGGCTGATGGAGTTTAATTAAATGTGAGGTGCTTCATTTTGGAAAGGCAAATCATGGGACTTATACACTTAAGGTCCTGGGAAATGTTGCTGAACAAAGAGACCTTGGAATGCATGTTCAAGTTCTTTGAAAATGGAGTGGAAGGTAGACAGGACATGAAGAAGGCGTTTGGTGTGCTTGCCTTTATTGGTCAGTGCATTGAGTATAGGAGTTGGGAGGTCATGTTGCAGCTGTACAGGACATTGGGTTCGGCCACTATTGGAATACTGCATACGATTCTGGTCTCCCTGCTATAGGAAGGTTGTTGTGAAAATTGAAAGGGTTTAGAAAAGATTTACAAGGATGTTACCAGGGTTGGGGGTTTGAGCTATAGGGAGAGGCTGAATAAATTGGGGCTATTTTCCCTGGAGCGTCAGAGGCCGAGGGCTGACCCTACAGAGGTTTATAAACTCATGAAGGACATGGATAGAATGAATAGACAAGGTGTTTTCCCCAGGACAGGGGAGTCCAAAACTAGAGGGCATAGGTTTAAGGTGTGAGGGAAAGATATAAAAGAGATCCAAGGGGCAACTGCAGAGGGTGATGTGTGTATGGAATGAGCTGCCAGAGGAAGTAGTAAAGGCTGATCCAATTACGACATTTAAAGGATGCCAAAATGGGTACTTGAATATGTGGCAAATGGAACTAGATTAATTTAGGATATTTGGTGGGTATAGATGAGTCGGATCGAAGTGTCTGTTCCATGCTATACAGCTCTATGCTTCTATATGGTAGGTACAGAGCAGGGGCGGCATTTGAGAGTGTAGGGGCTACTTAAAAAAAATAAATTAGGAAGGAAAAGAGGGCCCATGAAACATCTTTGATAGGTAGATTAAGGAAAATCCAAAGACATTTTATAAATATATTAAAAGCAAGAGGGTGCTGGAGGCAAGTATTATTGTCACATTCAAGAAACATCTGGAGTAGCATTTAAAATTCCAGAGTATAATAAGCTATGGAACAAGTGCAACTAAAGGAGATTAATGTAGTTTGATGTTTGTTGGTCGTCATAAACATGGTCATCTCAAGGGCCTGCTTCTATGCTATATGAATCTATGACTACATCCTGGGTTACTGAATAACGTGATCAACAACACACTTTTGTAAGAGCTCATTCAACAACAGAACCTAGATAGTACCCTCCTTAAACAGAAGTAATTTCATCCAGGGTTATGCATTGGGCCCTGACTTACTAATGGGCGGGATAGCAAGAGCATAACTTGGAAATCCAACTGCGTTGTATCTGTCCTGGGATCACATGTTAATGCTATTCTGTGATGACAGTGGAAGGTGGGAAGAGGAAAAGATTGAAATTCCCAAGACTTAATTGATATGTTTGAAATTCATCAAGTGAAAGAGCCCAGTTGTCAGTACTTCAGAAGCAAAAGGGGTTTGGCTTCAGTATTATTCTGTATTTTGACGCAATTCCTTTAACTCAACAAGCATCACTCATCAGACATCGTTGCCAGTAAACCAAGTCTGCCTGGCGGATTGACATTCTAGACAATTATCCGATCAGACTACTGTGTGCTAAATTTAAGTTTAAAACGTCAGGATCAAATTCATTGGTGTGAAAATGTAACAGGAACAAACATTCAAACGGATATTTTCAAATGTGAATGGAGACTTAATGCCATTGGAGTGAAGGGTGGAAACCTTCTGTTGTAGTTTTTCAGACTAGAAAATTGGATAATAGTGCTCTCCAAATGTTAGTGCTGGGAACACAGCTTGTTCAAAATATACATATAAGTGAGTTGGATACTGGAATATGGAGTGAAATGATGCAGTTTGGTGATGATGCCAAATTTGAAGGTGCTTCAGTTCATGAGGATGACACTAATCAACCGCAATAGAACAGGTAGGTTAGCAGAATTGACAGTCAAATGGTAATAGAATTTTATACAGAGAAGTCTGAAAGGTGATCACATTGACAGAAGACCAATTGGATGAGGCACTGGTGAAGAAGGACATACAAGGGAGGTAGGGAGAGGAGGAGCTCATGTGCATATATCTTTGAACATTGCAGAAAGTATTGAGAGAGTTGTTAGTAAAGCAAATAGGATTTTTGGTTTCATAGCTGGATATATTGATCTGGGAAGTTATATTGAACCCTTTTTAAGGTTCTGATTAGGTCTCAACTAGAACATTGTATTCTTGGAATATGTGCTTGGGGGGAGTAAAGGTTGCAGGGTTGAGGGGATAGAACTGTGAAATGGATCTGATTGGATTGCTGTTCAAAGAGCTGGTGTGCACTTGATTGACCTTCTTTTGTGCCCTAATGACTTTTTGACACAGTGGGCTAAACTTAAACTGTTCCTCAAGACATGTTCAGAGGTATAGGGAATTTAAACGGTGGTTAAACGGTGAATGTTTGGGACCCTATTATCATGTGGCTTATGTCTTGATGAAGCCAGTGAGTGGCTTTCCTGTCTTCACCTTTCATTTTATTAAATATTACATTCTTTAAATCTCACACCTCACTCCCCATCACTCCACCCACTGCCCAACTCATTCATGCCAACCCATGTCAAACCATTCTACTCACCTACCCCCTTTGCCCACTCATAACCTATTCCAATTTAATGACAACAAACTTCCACCCAGCGATATGGTCTCTTTTAGCCCTTTGTCTGTTTGGTGCCAACAAGTGTTAATCCATGCTGTTAAACACCACCCTTTGCACTTACACCCATGCCAACTTAGTATCCTTGGGAGGCATGCAAAGATGATGTAAACTGAAGTTCTAAATAACTATTACAGAGTTCACTATATAAAGAAAAGCTCACCTGCAATAAAAGGCCATTAAATGTTCTTAAACCTACTCAAATATTAAACCCATTATAAAATTAAAAATTTATAATCAATATTTCACACCAAAGATAGCTAGCTAATCCTTTAGCATCTTTCAGCTGTCAATCAAACCGTGAACTTACAATCCCTCTCCATTGCTGTGATAACCATTAATTGAGGAAAACAATCAAGCAGTAATAAAGTTATAATTAGAGCAGTTGGGATTATATCAACAAACTGCGATTGAACCTGCTTGCACAGATTTTTTTTAAAAGCTCATTGACTTGGGCAGTCTACTTCTTTTCAATTGTTAAGGGGCAGGTGTTTTAAACAAATTTGGAGTTTTGATAGTTCTGTTTACCTTAAGCACCATTCATGAGTATTTACATCTATTCTAAAAATTTGAAATTCCCACACTTTGAGATAAGGTCCTTGCTTGAATAAAACATGGGGTCTGTTTGAACTAAGCGCTGAGTACAAATGACGCTGATGAGTTCAGGTTTCCCACATCTGGCCCATAACCCTCCAAACCCTTCCTATTCATATACCCACCCAAATGCCTCTTAAATGTTGCAATTGTACCAGCCTCCACCACTCCCTCTGGCAGCTCATTCCATACACGTGCCACCCTCTGTGTGAAAAAATTGCCCCTTAGATCTCTTTTATATATTTCCCCTCTCACCCTAAGCCTATGCCATCTAGTTCTGGACTCCCCAACCCCACGGAAAAGACTTTGCCTATTTACCCCATCCATGCCCCTCATAATTTTGTAAACCTCTAGAAGGTCACCCCTCAGCCTCCAACGCTCCAGGGAAAACAGCCCCAGTCTGTTCAGCCTCTCCCTATAGCTCAAATCCTCCAACCCTGGCAACATCCTTGTAAATCTTTTCTGAACCCTTTCAAGTTTCACAATTTGGAGATGCAGGTGTTGGACTGGGGTGTACAAAGTTAAAAATCACACAACACCTGGTTATAGTCCAACAGGTTTAATTGGAAGCACACTAGCTTTCGGAGCGACGCTCCTTCATCAGGTGGTAGTACTTTCACAACATTTTTCCGATAAGAAGGAGACCAGAATTGCATGCAATATTCCAACAGTGGCC
>NC_057719.1:86124553-86125532 GCF_004010195.1 Chiloscyllium plagiosum | reverse complement strand
AAAAAGTAGAGGGCCCAGCACCGATCCTTGTGGCACTCCACTGGTCACAGGCCTCCAGTATGAAAAACAACCCTCCACCACCACCCTCTGTCTTCTTCCTTTGAGCCAGTTCTGAATCCAAATGGCTAGTTCTCGCTGTATTCCATGAGATCTAACCTTGCTAATCAGTCTCCCATGGGGAACCTTGTCGAACGCATTACTGAAGTCCATATAGATCACATCTACTGCTCTGCCTTCATCAATCCTCTTTGTTACTTCCTCAAAAAACTCAATCAAGTTTGTGAGACATGATTTCCCATGCACAAAGCCATGTTGACTATCCCCAATCAGTCCTTGCCTTTCCAAATACATGTACATCCTGACCCTCAGGTTTCCCTCCAACAACTTGCCCACCACCGACGTCAGGCCCACTGGTCTGTAGTTCCCTGGCTTGTCCTTAGCACCCTTCTTAAACAGTGGCACCACGTTAGCCAATCTCCAGTCATCCGGCACCTCACCTGTGACTATCGATGATACAAATATCTCAGCAAGAGGCCCAGCAATCACTTCTCTAGCTTCCCACCGAATTCCAGGATACACCTGATCAGGTACTGGGGATTTATCCACTTTTACCCGTTTCAAGACATCCAGCACTTCCTCCTCTGTAATATGGACATTTTTCAAGATGTCACCCTCTATTTCACTACAGTTTATATCTTCAATATCCTTTTCCACAATAAATACTCATGCAAAATATTCATTTAGTGTCTCCCAAATTTTCTGCGGCTCCACACAAAGGCCACCTTGCTGATCTTTAAGGGGCCCTATTCTCTCCCTAATTACCCTTTTGTCCTTAATGTATTTGTAAAAACTCTTTGGATTCTCCTTAATTCTATTTGCCAAAGCTATCTCATGTCCTCTTTTTGTCCTCCTGGTTTCCCTCTTAAGTATACTCCTACTTCCTTTATACTCTTCTAAGGATTCACTCAATCTATCCTGA
>NC_057719.1:86105705-86123395 GCF_004010195.1 Chiloscyllium plagiosum | reverse complement strand
CAGGAACATTAAGCTGCCAGTCCTGCCCATCCCTGAGCCATGTTTCTGTAATTGCTATGATATCCCAGTCCCATGTTCCTAACCATGCCCTGAGTTCATCTGCCTTCCCTTGCATTGAAATAAATGCTGTTTAATTTATTAGTCCTACTTTGTCCCTGCCTGCCCTGACTGTTTGACTCGCTTCTGTTCTCAACTGTACCAGACTCAGATTGATCTCTTTCCTCACTATCTCCCTGGGTCCCACCCCCACCCCCACCTTACTAGTTTAAATCCTCCCGAGCAGCTCTCGCAAATTTCCCTGCCATCATATTCGTCCCCTTCCAATTTAGGTGCAACCCGTCCTTGTTGTACAGGTCACCTCTACCCTAAAAGAGATTCCAATGATCACCCCCACCTTACTAGTTTAAATCCTCCCGAGCAGCTCTCGCAAATTTCCCTGCCATCATATTCGTCCCCTTCCAATTTAGGTGCAACCCGTCCTTGTTGTACAGGTCACCTCTACCCTAAAAGAGATTCCAGTGATCCAAAAATGTGAATCCTTCTTCCATACACCAATTCCTCAGCCATGCATTCACCTGCTCTATCCTCCTTTTCCTCCCCTCACTAGTTGGAACACCGGGAGTAATCCAGATATTACTCCTCTTGAGGACCTCCTTTATAAATTTCTGCCTCACTCTCTGTAATCTCCCTTCAGAATCTCAACCTTTTCCCTTCCTATGTCATTGGTTCCAATGTGGACAATGACCTCTTGCTGGTCCCTCTCCCCCTTGAGAACAATCTGCATCCTCTCTGAGACATCTTTGATCCTGGCAGCAGGGAAGCAACACACCATTCTGCTTTTTCGCTGCTGGTCACAGAAACATCTATCTGTACCTCGGAGTAAAGAATCCCCTAACACAATTAATCTCTTGGAACCCGACATACCCCTCGTTGCCAGTTTCAATACCAGAAACTTGGCTGTTCATGCTACGTTCTCCTGAGAATCCATCACCCCCTACATTTTTCAAAACAGCATACCTGTTTGAAATGGGTATATCCACAAACACTCCTGCACTAGCTGCCTACCTCGATGTCCCTGATCCCATCATTTTTAAAATTCACAAAATCTTTACAACTCCACAAGAATCACTCATAACTCTCTTTTGCAACTCTGTGTAACTCTTTTGCACTTCTCAGATGTTATCTGACCTGTGGAAAGTTTCTGTCATTTCTGTTTACATTTCCAGGTTTCATTGAATTGGGAAAAATTAATGGGCTTTCTGAACAATTTGATTACTGTTGAGAGAGTGTAGGTAGAAAAGGACTTATAGTTGTAATTATGGACAGAGTCAAAACCCCCACATGAATTATCATACAACAGATCTATTTGAATCTGCAAGCTTTCGGAGCTCCACTCCTTCCTCAGGCAACTAGTGAGAGAGAATACATCAAACATAATTTATAGTAAAAGATCAAAGGGTCCTGCAACTCATGCTAATATATCGAAAAAATCTAGATGGCTATTAAATCTCCATTCAGTAAGAATGGAGATTAGGTTTTAATTGATTAATATGTAAATCCCAGAATTTCTTCCAAGTCACTGCCCCAAGATAACTTAAGATTTTATTAGTGTAAAGGTGACATCTCAGGTTAGACAATGCATTTTAGGTGTTGTTTCAAGTCTGTTTGCGTCTCAACCTGGAGTCAGACTGGTTTTATTTCCAGAGTAGAAATTTATAAAATGCCACATTGACTACCTACAGATCGTGTGCTTTTTGAACAAAATGGAATTCATCTGCAAATGCAAATTCAACCCATAAATTTATATATGTGTCTGTGCATGTGTGTTTGTATGCTTGAGAGGGAGCAGATGTGAGTATATGGGTGTGTGTGTTTCTGTCTCACACACACAGACCTTCTCTCATACACCTACTCACAGATACTCACGCACACTTTGTCACAGGCATATACTCCCTCATACTAGCGTGCACTCTCTCAAACACACACACGCTCACACACATATACTCTCTCACACTCTCTCACACACCACTCGCACCCACGCATTCTCTCTTCCTCACACACACACATATGCGCACAAATATATAAATCAATGGAGTGAATTTGCATTTACAGATTTGTATTTGCAGATATATTCTATTTTGTTCAAAAAGCACACGATCTGTAGACAGTCAGTCAATGTGGCATTTTATAAATTCCTGCTTTGGAAATAAAACCAGTCTGACTCCAGATTGAGATACAAACAGATTTAAAACAGAGCTTCACACCTAAAATGCATTGTCTGATCTGAGATGTCCCCTTAATACTGATAAAATCTTAAGTTATCTTGGGGTAGTAACTTGAAAGAAATTCTGGGAGTTACAGACTACTCAATTGAAACCTGCATTACCACTCTTACTGATTAGACAGTTAATAGTCATCTAGCTTTGTTCAATACATTAGCATAAGTTGATTTTTCTATGTATAAATTCTGTGTGTGATGTATTCTCTTGCACTAGCTGCTTGAGGAAGGAGCAGGGCTCCGAAAGCTTGCGGTTTCAAATAAATCTGTTGGACTATAACCCAGTGTTGTGTGTTTTTTGACTTTGTCCACCCCAGCCCAACACTGGCACCTCCACATCTTGTATTTATGGAGTGTAGGCCATAGAGCAAGGGACAGGATATATAAGATTAAATAAGAATTGTAAGGCAGAGAACAAGAGATTTTGTTATCAGCAGAGATTGTGAAAGTATAAATGAACTAATAGTTAGTGATTGAAGAGACTATGTCAACAATTCAAAGGTTATTGGGATGTTTGAAGGAATCAACTTTTCTGCCTGTGAAACTTGAAGGAGTCCACACATTCATTTTATCCTTTTAGCTCCCTGTGTCAGCCTATTGCATGTTGCTGCTAATATTAGAAGAATGATTAGCTCTGGAAAATCCAACAGATGGTGCCTCTTACTGAGTTAAAATGTCACAGCAATTTGATGAGCGAGTGTCCTGTTTCACATCCTGTTATGGGTGGCACGGTGGCACAGTGGTTAGCACTGCTGCCTCACAGCGCCAGAGACCCGGGTTCAATTCCTGCCTCAGGCGACTGACTGTGTGGAGTTTGCACATTCTCCCCGTGTCTGCGTGGGTTTCCTCCGGGTGCTCCGGTTTCCTCCCACAGTCCAAAAATGTGCAGGTCAGGTGAATTGGCCATGCTAAATTGCCCGTAGTGTTAGGTAAGGTGTAAATGTAGGGGTATGGGTGGGTTGCGCTTCGGCGGGGCGGTGTGGACTTGTTGGGCCGAAGGGCCTGTTTCCACATTTAAAGTAATCTAATCTAATCTAATCCTGTGAGAGTACGAGAGATAATAGTTCCCCATTGATTGAGGGGTAAATCTGAAGATATGACTTACCGTCATTACTCACTTGCATTCCTTGACTTTGGTTTCACTCTTCCATTTCAGTGATGGGCACCTTCACCAAGTTCAGAATTTAGCAAATTACATAGATTCCTTCTGGTATCTCTGACTTTATCTTATAGGTTTTTCACTTACTAGCGTATTGTTCTTGAGTAATTAATGCCTTTCTAAATGTGGTGCAAGTGGCTATTCCTCATGTGTGAGGGCAGACAGTGAGTATTGGTGGATTATTTTACTTGAGCTCCATTTGACATTTGAGCTCCATTCTGTGCATACTTCGTATCAGCACATACAGGACTAGGACTGAAGCCAGAAAAGAGAAGCACTTGGCCAGAGACATCAGCAGGATCTTCAGCAAAAACTACTGCAGTCATAGGATCATACAACACAAAAGGAGACCATTTCGCCAATTCTGCCAGTGCTGGTTTTCTAAATGAGGGGTATAATTACTCCATTTCATTTTTAAATTTTATATGCTTCTGTTTTTAAAGTTATACTTAAATCTGCTTTCACACCCTCTCAAACTTTGCACTCCAGATCATGATGACTTGCTGAGTAAGAAAGAATTCCTCATCTTTCCAAGGTTTTGTTGCCAAATACTGAAAATCTGCACCATGAGATTACTTGATCCTTTTGCCAATGAAAAGACTATCCCGATCTATCATTTCAAAACGTCCCATAACTTTGAACAGCTTTTTAAACCTTCCTTTTCAGAAAAGAAATAATATGAACTTCTCTCGTCTATCCATATAACTGAAGCCTCTCATCACTGTTACAATGAGATAATGATCGGGTATTGGAATCCTGTGATGATTTCTTTTCCGAGTAGTAAGGGTGTGGAATGCTTTGCCTGCAACGGTAGTAGATTCGCCAAGTTAAAGTGCATTTAAGTCATCATTGGACAGGCATATGGATGTACATGGAATAATGTAGGTGGGATGGGCTTCAGATTAGTATGGCAGGGTGGCGCAACATCGAGGGCCAAAGGGCCTGTACTGCGCTGTAATGTTCTATGTTTAATTCTGCCTGAAATCAGCTGAAACATCAAAATTGAGAGCTTTCTTGTCTATTTAAAAACTCAAGTTATGTTGATGATTCAGTCCATGCTGGTTCTTTAATAAAAAAATAAATGTTAAAGGAAGTATTGTTTTTCTAAGAAATGATTTTCATAACCTCTAAGTTAATTGGACAATCCTGCAAATCAATTTATAGCCAAATAAGGAGATTTCCTGCCACATTTCACATAACATACCACAAAATGCCAAAATATTAAAAAAAGAATAATACACTTTATGTTGGCTTTTATTGACCTTTGTCACAAAAATTCAAAGGATGTTTCTACTCAAAAATTTACATTACCAAGCATTAGTTTTCCATAACTAATTATGTAATTTGGCAACTTAGTGACCAGATATTCAGGGAAGTTTATTATCCACCTTCTTCTTTCCAAATGAATATGGAGTTGGTATCCCTAGAGAAATCACTGTTTGATCTGGAAGGAGAGTTTGGGGCCATTGACAATGACGAGCCAGGACATAAAGAAGTAAGGATTATATCTCATGTAATTGCTTAGGAAGGAGAGAGAAGAGGGGGACAAAGTGCTGAGAAAGATGCAGGAATGGCCCAGAATATCGGTGGAGGAAATGCTGACAGGAGAGGGGGGGTGGGTGGAACTTGTGTTTGGTGATGGCATCATGCTGAAAGGGACAAAAATACTAAAGGATGACCTTTTGAATGTGGAGGCTGTGGAGGTGGAGAGTGAGGACGAGGGGAATTCTGTCATAGTTCTGGGAGGGAAAGCAAGGGATAATGGCAGAAGAGAATAGGTCTGCCAAGCAGTGTGGGGTTGCAATCTGGGAGTAAGTTGTCAGTGGAGTTAATAACAAGGACATATAGCAAACACTGGTGTGGCAGGTACAAATGCAACATAGAAACTTGGAGAATAAAACAGAACATTTATTGGAAGCAGAGTATAAGGAAGGGAGTAGAGATAGCTGCAAGAGTCAATAGGCTCAGAAGGAATATTAGTATCCCTGAAAATGGAGACAGAAAAGTCAAGGAAAAGCGAAGGGTCAGAAATGGACTATGTGAAAGTGAGAGAAGGATGGAAACCGGAAGAGAAAATTGATGCTTTTTTTTTAGTCCTGGACAAAATAAGACAGTGGCATTAAGACAGTCATCAATGTACCAGAAAAGAGTTGTGGTGTGAGTAAGACTGAAACAAAGTATGTTTCACAAACTCCATAAAAAAGAAAAGCATTTCTGAGGACCATGGAAATACTCATGACTGCACCTTTTATTTGGAGGAGGTAAGACAGATGAAAGAAAATTGCTTATTGAAAGAACAAAATCAACCAACTGGACTATTCTGACCTCAGTTCAAGAAGAAAGCAGAGAGTATCTCAAACTGTCCTGGTGTGTGAGGGAGACCAATTATAGGTGAGGTGATAAAGTAGTATGCAGATAAGCAGGAAGAAGTTCACGGGGCAGGCCCAGGCCGATATGATGGGTCTACTAGAGGATTCTGTTTGTGGAATTTGGGAAGAAGTTAAAACTTGACTGTGTCATATTCGGAGAACTCCAAGATGATAATTTCCAAGATGAAGGATTTCCAGAAGGAGGTGAGGCCAATTACACTTCTGGAAACAATGTCTTGAAGTTCCCTGATAGGGTCTAGGTCCAGGGGAGACAGGAAGAAGTGTGAGAGAGTTTGCCCTCAGCCTCTGCAAGGTAGAGGTCAGTATTCCAGATGACAACAGTACCACCCTCATTGACAGGTTGAACTAAAGGCCAACCATATTAGAGATAGAATTGTGTGTTGTCAGTGCACATGTGGAATTGAATTTATTGTCATGTGTACCAAGGCACAGTGAAAAGCTTTGTCTTGCGAGCTTACACAGGCAGATCAAAGAGTTAAGTTGCGTAGATAGTAAATAATAGGCAAACAGCGGCAAAACAAAAACAGGTTTATGAGTCCATTCAGTATTCTAATAACAGTAGGGTAGAAACTGTTTCAAAACTGGCTGGTGCAAGTGTTCAGGCTTCTGTACCTTCTCCCTCATGGTAGAGGCTGTAGAAAAACATTGCCAGAGTGGGCTGGATCTTTGAGAATGCTGGCGGCCTTTCCTTGACAGCGGGCCTGGTAGATGGATTCTGTAGATGGGAGGTTGGCAGTTGTGATTGTTCAGGCCGAGTTCACCACTCTCTGTAACCATCTCCAATTTTGAATGGTCTGGTTGCCTCACCAGATGCATCCAGACAGAATGCTCTCGATGGCATACCTGTAAAAGTTGGCAAGGGTATTCACCATCATGCCAAATTACCTCAGCTGCCTGAGGAAGAAGAGATGTCGTTGGGCCTTTGTAACCAGTGTGTCCACATGAAGAGTCCAAGAAAGCTTGTTGTGGATGACGACTCCTAGGAGCTTGACACTCCCCACGCTTTCCACCTCTGTGCTGTTAATGTGTAAGGGGACATGAGTAACATCCTGTCGAAAGTCAATAATGAGTTCCTTGCTTTTGCTGACATTGAGAGCTAGTTTGTTCTCAGTGCAGCATTTTTCCAGGTCTTCCACCTTAAGTCTGTAGATTGTTTCATCGCCATCTGAGATTCGATCGACTATGGTGGTGTTATCAGTGAACTTGTAAATGGCATTAGTCTGGTATTTGGTGACACAGTCGTGGGTACACAATGAGTACAATAGGGGGCTGAGTATGCACCCCTGGGGGGCTCAAGTGTTGAGTGTTGGTGAGGATGAAATATTGTCCCCAGGATTGTGGCCTGTGGATCAGGAAACTGAGGATCCAGTTGCAGAGTGTGGGACTTAGTCTGAGATCACTCAGTTTAGTAATCAGTCTCGAGGGGGTAATAGTGTTGAGGGCTGAACTGTAATCAATGAGTAGGATTCTTACATAGCTGTACTTGGTGTCAAGATATTCTAGGGAGGAGTGAAGGGCAAGTGGTATGGCATCTGACATTCATCTGTTGGTCCAATAGGCAAATTGGAGTGGGTCAAGAGTAGTGGGGAGGCTAGAGTTAATTAATGCCATGACCAGCCTTTCAAAACACTTCATGACCACCGAAGTAAGGGCCACTGGGCAGTAGTCATTGAGACATGCTGCATGAGCCTTCTTAGGCACAGGCATGATGTTGGCTATCTTGAAACAGTCAGGTTGAAGTTGTAAATGACCGAGCAGACCTCTGCCAGTTGATCTACGCGTGCTCTGAGTGCACGGCCTGGTACTCTGTCTGGTCCCATCGCTTTCCTTGGATTCACTCAAAGGAAAACTGATGTAGTGACTGTTGGGATAGGTTGGTCGGGACTTGTCGGAATAGGTGCTACCTCTACACCGAAACTCTGCTCAAATTGGGCGTAGAAGGAGTTGAAGGCATTGGAAACATCCAATGCTGTGTTTTCAGATTATGTTACTGAGGAACAGGATGTAGGAGCAGGAAAATAGGTGGGGGCCAAGGATAAATCTTTGGGACACACCAGAGGTAACTGTGGGAACAGGAGGAGAAGCCATTGATTTTCTGAGGAGATGGGTGATGATAACATAATTAAATGAGAAAGGCTTGGTCCTGAATGGGGAAGTGCATTTACCCTATCAACTAACATGCATACAGGCAGGGAAATTGCTTGGTCTGCAGTTAGAGTCATAAAATTATTGAGATGGAGAGCACGGAAACAGACCCTTTGGTCCAACTCATCCATGCCAACTAGATATCCAAACCTAATCTAGTCCTATTTGCCAGCACTTGGCCCTCTAAACCCTTCCTTTTCATATACCCATCCAGATGCCTTTTAAATGTTGTAATTGTACTAGCCTCTACCACTTTCTCTGGCAGCTCATTCCATATGCACACCATACTCTATGTGAAAAAGTTCCCCCTTAGGTTCCTTTTAAATCTTTCCCTTCTCACCTTAAACGTGTGCCCTCTAGTTCTGGACTCCGCCAACCCGAAGACAAATAGACTTTGTCTATTTACTGTATTCCATACCCCTCATGATTTTATAAACATCTATAAGGTCACCCCTCAGCTTACAACACTCCAGGGAAAATAGCCCCAGCCTATTCAGTCTCTCCCTGTAGTTCAAATCCTCCAACTCTGGCAACATCCTTGTAAATCTTTTCTGAACCCTTTCAAGTTTCACAACATCCTTCCAATAGGAGGGAAACCAGAATTGCACACAATATTCCAAAAATGGCCTTACCAATGTCCTGTACAGCCACAGGATGACCTCCCAACTCCTATATACAATGCTGTGTCCAATAAAGGAAAGCATACCAGACGCCGCCTTCACTATCCTATCTACCTGTGGGATCAGAATCAAAGGAGCAGGATACGGATCTCCTGGACATACTGAGCATGTGAAGATCATAAGGAGAGCCACAGCAGGAACTAGTTGAAGATATGAATTCAGAGCATTAGAGGATATTTAGTCAGGTTGGCTATTGGAAGGGAGGGATGGAGCAGAGGATGGTTTGAATCTTAGTGACAAACAAATTCATAAGCTCCTCACATTTAGATTTGAAAGTAAGGATGGAGGGGAAGGGATTTTGGTTTAAGGAGGATAGTTTGCACTAGTCAAACAAAGCTAGATAATTACCTTTGTGCTTCAGGATGAGCCTGGAATAAAAATCAGTTTTTGCAGATAAATCAAGACCTGATACTGCTTTTGATAGATCTGGCATTGAAACCAGTTTTGAGCCTATCCTTCCAAGTGTATGTCATTTGGACTTAAAGTACCAGAGGTAACAGTTGGTTTTATTTGCTACAAAGGCAATCAAGATGGAGGGAGGGTGTAATTGAGCAAACAGTAACTTATTTGACAGCATTTGCAAACACAATCTCTGTCACTTGGAAAGACAAGGCTGTAGATGCATGCAATCACTTCTTGATCCATTCTAACTGATCCAACTTTGAAATATATTGTTGCTCCTTTATTGCCACTGGGTCAATACTCTGTAAGTCACTACTAACAGTCCTGAGGGAGTGCCTTTATTCAGGGACTGCAGCAATTCAAGTTGGTGGCACACCACCACTGCCTCAAGAGTAGTCAGAGATTGACATTAAATGCTGGTGTTCAGTGATGTTCACGATCCACAAACAAACAAATAAAATATCTTGAGTGGTGTGCTACAACATATTCCAATACATCTGCTAAATGCTCCATTGATGTCTACAAGGAAGAAAAAAGCTTTCCTTATATTAATGCAAATGAGAACTCAAAAGCCACACATTCTTGGAGACTGATCAGAAGGTCTGCATTAAGCTACAATATTCCTTCAATATCGTTTTCAGTATTCATGTGTCAGGGTTTGTGCAAGCTGTGCGAGCATTTTGCTCAGGTCTGTGTGTTCTTACCCTTGACTCCAGTGAGTAAGTGGTGCATTCTCACTTATTGGCAGTTTGCCATCAACATTGTGTTCTGTGAATTTCCCCACTGTTCCTTTAGATGAAAGTATCACAGCTGATAAGTGTGGAAACAAATGACTTTTGGAGCAGAAAACAGAAGGCAGGAAAATGCTCCAGGGACTTGTTTGATTCTCAGTATCCTGTTCATCCTGTTTCATCACTTGTCTTTGTTATTGTGCTGAGCTTGAATGAATGAATTGTATAAACTCAGAATGGGTGAACATGAACCCCTTGAGATTACATGATAAGAGAAGGATGTTGAAGATTATCGGCTATGTGGTTCTTCACTAAGATTCAGCAACTGTAAAGGTGTTCAGTTTCTAACCTGGTGTTGCCCTCAACCTGCTGTCTCCCAATGCAATAACAACATGCCATCCAATGATGTTGCCTCAATCATGAAGTGCCTCAGGTTAAAATGCGTCCTTGACAATGTAAAGTAAAATGTGGCTCCCTTAACATTGATGCTAAAGGTGAGCACCTCAGTCCCTTATCTCGCCCTGACATCAGGGGAGGATCTTTGTTATAGCCCTTTGATTAGAGTGTGGGTCTGTGATGACAACTGGGATATCTTTACTGTTTCTAGAAACTCTGACCATAATACCACAGATTATCATAGTAATAAGTTTGTTTGAACTTAAGGTTGGATTGGAAGTTTGGAAAAAAGACTATCATCATCTCACTCCTTGTCTCCCACCCTGGTCCTCACCTTCCACCCTACCAATCTCTGGATACAATGCATCATCCACTGCCATTTTTGCCATCTTCAGTCATATGGCACCCCTCCCCACGCCATCAGCATTCCGCAGAGATCATTCCCTCCATGACTCTCTCATTAGGTCTATGCCCCCCACCAACCCATCCTTCACTCCCAGCACCTTCTCTTGCCTCCGCAAGAGGTGTAAAACCTGCGCTCACGTCTCCCCCTCCTCACCTCATCCAAGGCCCCAAAGGATCCTTCCATATCCAGCAGAGATTTTTCTGCACATTAAAAAGCTCATCTACTGTACCTGATGCTCTCAATGTAGTCTCCTGTATATTGGGGAGACAGGACGCCAACCCACAGAATGTTTCAGAGAACAGTCTGGAACACATGCTTCCTGTGGTTGATCACTCCCACTCTGCCAAGGACATGCAGTCCTGGCCTCCTCTGCCGCCAAATACTTGCCACCTGGCACCTAGAGGAAGAAAGCCTCATTTTTCATCTTGGGAAGCACCAACCAAATGGCATCAACGTCGATTTCACCACTATCCTCATCTCCCCTCCCCACATCTCATCCCAGATTCAACCCTCCAACTCGGAACTGCCTTCTTGAACTGTCCTGCCTGTCCATCTTCCTTCCCAACTATCTGCTCCACTGTCCGCTCCGACCTGTCACTATCACCTCCACCCTCCTCAGATGCTGCCTGACCTGCTGTGCTTTTCCAGCGCCACACTTTTCGACTTCCATCCTTTTATACAATGATCCATCCCTATTAAATAACCTTCAACACAGCCAGATATGATGTGAGAAAATCCCCAGTGATAGAGAATCTTGGAAACCAAAGGGCAAAAGTCACATGTTTGTTCCAATCATACTTCAGTTTCCATGTCAAGTCTCAACTTACTCTGATGCTTTAGCCCTAATTTTGGGTTTGGACAGATGGACACTGATGATTTCTATTTCTAACCAGGTGACTGCTGGTTCCTGGCTGCCATTGCATGTCTCACTCTTAATGAGAAGCTGCTGTACCGGGTCATCCCTCGCGATCAATACTTTACAGAGAACTATGCTGGGATCTTCCACTTTCAGGTATTGTTGTTTGTCATTAAGGTGACATTGATAGAAACAAGCAAGTTATTGTTAGATTCAGTGGAGCAGCATCGGCAGGCTCTGCCTCATCTTCAATTGTCAAGCACAGCACTCAACCCTCTCTCCCAGCGTTTCCATGAGTCTCTCTGCCACAGGATGGCATTCTCTGACCTCTTTTAGTGACGTCCCTGGTCCATGACAATCACATGACGTGCCCAGACATTGAAGGCAGACACATCTCTCAACGTAAAACAAACAGACAGAGAGTACACACACATCCCTACCTGTCAACAGTGAATGCACAGAAAAATCACCCTTGGCAGCACACCCTCTAGACAGACAGAGAATTAACCGACACATCATCCCAGAAAGATGGGTGTACACAGGCACACCTCATAGATAGACAGAGATTATGCAGATGCATCTCATGGAAAGATATGGAATATCAGGCACATTATCCAGATGGTCAGGGAACATACAGGCCTGTTACAGAGTTACAGCCAGACTGTGATAAGCCAGGCATTTTTCCCCTAGACAGGTTATATTCCCTGGAGAAGGATGAGGTATCCAAAGATATTTGTGGATGTTGTATACTTATGGTAGTTGTATAGTTGTCTGGTCTGTTTTTCTCTAACTGTCATTATGGAAGTGACTTGTGCAACATGTTGAGAAAATCTGAAAGACTTTGTACCAAAAGACTGTTAATGTCATGAGTCGATTGAAATTTTAGAACTAAGGATGATCGTATGGAATCAAGATGTTTAAATGGACAACAGATTTGTGATGATTTAGTTAAATTGCACAACTAATTCAATAGAGAAAGATGACCTTCTGCTAACTCTAAGTCACCCTGAATATCACTATAGCATGAATAGAACTGTGTGGATTAAACATTAACATCTTCCAGTACTCGGAGCTACTGCTGACACCTGAAAGGGCAAGGCCTGTGTCAGTGGGCAAATTATTTGTTTCATTGCTGTAAGAGGAATGTCCAGTCATTGAAATCACACACTTCTGATTTTCCGCATTATGCAGTTCTAAATAGTCACACTGGTCCCCCACTTTTTCACTTTCCCCTTACACTTCCTATTCCTCACCTGTCAGATTCCTGTCCTGCCATGTGGCAATGGCTTTGCTGAAAATTTAAGTCTGGATCTTCTCAAGTTTCAGTTGACACTTGAGGTTTGAAGAAAATTGAATTAAAATTACTCAAAAGGTTTGGTTAAGTATCCTGGAATTTTCAGATAACTATAGGAACACTGCTAGCTCACTAGACATTTTGCAACAAACTGCAGCTCACCTCCTATAAAACTCAGACAGTTCCAGTAAGAACTTTCTCATGCAGTCAGCTTCCTGAGTTAATTTCCATCCTGCTGCCTCAGTGTAAAATTGCATTGTATCCCTTGTCAAAACTGTCTGATTACCACTTTTGGAAGATGGGAAACTGGAGTCACTTCCTCACTTACTAGCCGTGAATTGGAAATGAAAATGAATTGCCAAAATTAAGCATGTGATGGAGTCTGGTGGAAAGGGGCAGCTGTTGGCCACACAGATTATACAAAACCTGGGTTTAACTGACATAACTACAAAGATACTCGTGGAACTGCATCCCATCTGACAGTTGCTGAGGACAGGGGAAATGTGCCATTTTTTGAGTTCCAACTTAACCTCCCCCCCCCCCATTCCTTCTCATTTCCACATTCAATATATCTTCTTTTCTCCCTCAAATGTTTACCTAGATCTCCTGAATTTCCCAGTGAGTTTATTAGTAACTGTTTTATACTTGTATCCATTGTAAAATAGTTGAGAGCGTGGTGCTGGAAAAGCACAGTAGGTCAGGCAGCATCTGAGGAGCAGGAGAATCAACATTTCGGGCATTAGCCCTTCATCAGAGAGATTCCTCCTGCTCCTTGGATGCTGCTCGGCCTGCTGTGCTTATCCAGTACCTCACTCTCGACTCTGATCTCTAGCATCTGCAGTCCTCACTTTCTCCATTGTAACATAGTCTCAATAAGGTTGTTGGTGTTTAAAGCGGATTAGACTAAATGTCATATTTAATGATGCGAGGAGTAAAAGTTCTTTCCCATTTGGTGAAACTACTAAATCTTCCTCTTCTCCTCATTTCACTGTTCATTGCAGTTCTGGCGTTTTGGTGACTGGGTGGATGTCATTGTTGATGACCGAATTCCCACGTTCAACAACCAGTTGGTTTTTACCAAATCTGCTGAGCGAAATGAGTTCTGGAGTGCTCTGTTGGAGAAGGCATATGCTAAGTGAGTGCAAGTTGCTAGGGTAAACTTCATGCTCGCTCTCGGTCACAGTGAGCCACAATATCTGATGTTGGTGTTGTTGGTTAAAACTTCCTGATTGGTTGAGAGAAACTCACAGCTCCATCGTTCAACTGTCTCAGAGTTATCATAATTGTTCAGGAATTTCCAGGAACATTGCTGATTTTCACCCGGATTCTCCATGATGTTGACCTTCAGATAAAATGACTGTCCCCAATACCCTTGTCCCCACTTCATAAGAAAGCTGCCTGAGCTCAGACTCAAGTTTAATGTCTCCCAAACTCTCTGGTCTCAGAGGCTATGCTTGAAATAAAAAGGATTAATCAACTTTGCTATTTACTAACCTGCCAATGCTCATTTCGTGGGTGACTGGGTAGGTTTCTGTAGAGTGGAGGTTTTTCTTGGAACCCTATTCTGTAAGGGAACTGATTCTGCAAGGAATCAGTGTTATTAAGAGCAAAGGTCAGATAATTGGAATTTGACTTGGTAAGAAGTACTAGGCTATGCTTTCATTCTAATTCTGTCCTATTCATCTATCACCCAGGCTGCATGGATCCTATGAAGCGCTGAAAGGTGGCAATACCACAGAAGCCATGGAAGATTTCACTGGTGGTGTTACTGAATTCTTTGAGATAAAGGATGCCCCTAAGGATCTGTTCAAGATCCTAAAGAAGGCAACAGAGCGAGGCTCCCTCATGGGCTGTTCAATTGATGTAAGTGTGCTCTCCAATGGTAAAATATTGGTATGCCAGTTCTTGGTGCTGCTGTTTTCTCAATGATTCTGTCATTACATATATACACCAAATGATCATTCCAGCTGGAGAGTGCCTACTTGGATGATAAAGTGGCCAAAACAGATTGATTGAGAGATTTTTTATTACAGTACACCTGCTAATATTTCATTCTTTGGATCACAAGTCATCAGCTTTCAAAGAGAGATATTAGAAACAATCAGCGAACAGATATTGTTGGTTAGTTACAGCGAGCGGTTTCCATAAATGTGAGACAGTACTCCCCATGTGATATCAGAACCCCCATCCCGTGTGAGATTAGACCCCACTTCCCTATGAGATTTCAGACCCTCCTCCCCTCCCCTGTGATATAAGACCTTCCCCATATGTGATATCACATTATTCCTCCCCCATGTAATATTACATTCCCTCTTCTCTCCATGTTATATCAGCCCCTCCCTCCATATGATATCTCAGACACCATGTCCTTCGCTGTGTGTTACTGTGATTTGTGATTTAAGGTAAATTGTGTTAAAGCACCCAAGTGTGAGTAAAAGCTGGTGTATTACCATTGATAGCTGAAAACTTACTGATATCGTCCTGCAATTTTTGATGCACCATTTTAGAACAGGAGTTAACATAGTTTTGACTAGGCCATTCTCTCCTGAAAAGGTTGAATATGGAGTTGTGAAGTGAAGTTGGTAGTTTATTTGATCATTGACTGTAATGTTTAATCAGACCAATATGAGGCAAGTTTTGGAAACAGTGAATTATGTGTTGGGGATTGAATATGCACAAGCTATTTGGGTGGACAAACAACACAATTCAGAAGCAGTGCATAGTTACTTTAACACAGTTGAGGTGCCCTGTCTGGAAGTCAAGTTGAAAAACATTGCTATGTATCTACAACACTCATTCAGTTTCTGCTGATATCTACTCAAACAAATATATTTACAGTCATGTTGCACACATTTGGAATTTGTGCTGAAGAGGAAGTCATAATTAAAGAAATCCTGATATTCCTCTCCTTTACCACTATCCAGTCCTGTATCCTGATTTCCCTGTCTCTTCCCTAGTACGCAAGAAACACCTGTTGTGGAGTGGACTGCTAGTACCTCTTAACCACTTTCTGGTGCTCCTGACAAATTACAATCCTACAGCAGCATAAAATGATAGTAATCATTTGATCTCACCAGGGTTACCACAGGGTAGTAGAAATTTTATCAATCCCTAAATATATCCAGCTACAAAGCTGGTTTGCCTCATTTTCTAACCTTTTCTATATTTCTCCACCTTCATCTTTTTACAAGTTTTATTTGTGGTCCATCCAAACCCTCTCTCTTTGTTCCCTTTTCTCCCCCTGACTGTCTTCTTTAATCGCACTCATGTTTTCTCTTGTCTCTTTTTCTTTGTCTCATTCTCTTTCACTGGCTGTAGCAGGTTGTACTTAGTCTTATTTTTTTTAATATCTCCCACTCTATCATTACTGCTGATGTTATCTCTATCTCACTGTTTTGTTCACTCCTGTTGTCTTCCTCAGTCATCACACTCACTCTCTAGGGTGTAGGTTTGCTCGCTGAGCTGTAGGTTTGATATCCAGACGTTTCATTACCTGGCTAGGTAACATCATCAGTGGTGACCATTTGTGGTGATGTCATTTCCTGTTCGTTTTCTGAGGGGTTGATAGATGGCATCTAGATCTATGTGTTTGTTTATGGCTTTGTGGTTGGAGTGCCAGGCGTCTAGGAATTCTCTGGCATGTCTTTGCTTAGCCTGTCCCAGGATAGATGTGTTGTCCCAGTCGAAATGGTGTTTTTTCTCACAGGTTTGTCGTTCTCTGTTGACCTTTCTTTCGACGAGTTAGCCACCAGGATACACGAACACCAGCTAGCCACAAAAGACATGACCCTCTCTCCCTCGTAGCCCTACACATGGATGAAAAAAACCACCATTTCGACTGGGACAATACATCTATCCTGGGACAGGCTAAGCAAAGATATGCCAGAGAATTTCTAGAGGCCTGGCACTCCAACCACAACACCATAAACAAACGCACAGAGCTAGATGCCATCTATCAACCCCTCAGAAAACAAACAGGCAATGACATCACCACAAACCCCAGGAACCCCATCCTGGAGAAAGATATAAATAGAAAGCAGGAGACAACAGCTTCGCTTCACCTGGAGGTTGCCACTGATGATGTTACCTAGCCAGGTAATGAAACATCTGGATATCAAACATACAGCTCAGCGAGCAAACCTACACCCTAAACCTCAACCTGAGCTACAAACCGTCACAAACCTTGCACACTCACTCACATTTGTGCAATATCCTGAAACCTAGGAATGGGAATAGGCCATTCAGCCTGTAAAACCTGCCCAGTCATTCAATAAGGTCATATCTAATTGAACACTTCCATGCTTTAAGTCCATCCTGTCCAAACTATGCCACTGGTAATCAGAAATCTGTTAATTGTTATTTTAAACTTACTCAAAAACAGAGTTTTCACAACCCTCTGTGGTAGAGACTTCAAACGGCTCACAACCTTCTGTGTAAAACAATTTCTCCTCATCTTCAGTCTAAGTGTCATCTCCTTTTTTAAATTATATCTGCTGACCCCCTTCTAAATTCCCGAACCAACAGACACATCCAACCTGCATCTAACCTGGCTATCTCTTCCAGTATTTTGTAAATTTCAGTGAGATCACATATAATTTTTCAAAACTCCAGAGAATATAGTCTCAGTTTGCCCAATCTCTCTTCAGAGGGCTGTCCTAACATCCTGGGAGCAAGTCTGGCGAACTTTCATTGTACACCTTCTATGGTAATAATATCTTTCCTGAGTTAAGGAAACCAAAACTGCACACACTACTCCAGGTGTGGTCTAACTATGCATCTATGCAATTGAAGCAAGACTTCCCTGATCCTGTACTCAAATCCTCTCGCAACAAAAAGTGCTATTCCATTAGCCTTCCTAATAACTTGCTGTATCTGCATGTTAGCCTTCATTGACTAATCAACAATGACACTATTACACTTACACTTCCCGGTCTCTTACCATTTAAGAAGTAC
>NC_057719.1:86093614-86105205 GCF_004010195.1 Chiloscyllium plagiosum | reverse complement strand
CCTTAAATCTGTGCCATGTAGTTTTGACTCCACCTACCATGGGGAAATGTTCTTGATTATTCATCCTATCCATGCCCTTTAGCTTCTCTGCCATTTTACTATTGCCATTATAAGTTCTCCTGATTCTGCCTGGAAGTTTTTTTTGACAAAAGTTTCCTTTTATGAACCCATAGAAGTTTTTACAGTCCATTTTTTGTTTATTTGCTAGATTGCATTCACTCTCTATTCTCTCTTAATCAGTTTCCTTGCCCTCCTTTGCTGTATTCTAAAACCTCCCAATCCTTTGAATTACTGCTATATTTTGGAAACTGTATATCTTTTCTCTTCTTTTGGTCTTATGCGATCTTGAACTTACTCTGTTAGTCACTGTTGATCCTTTGGAATTTTTGCACCTTGATGGAATGTATAGTTACTGTAAGTTATGTAATGATTTTTTAAAGGTTATTCTGTTGCCTCAGGACAGTCATGCCTTCTAATATATTTTCCCAAACCACCCTAGTCAATTTGTGCCTCATGCCTTCAGCTTTCCCTTATTTAAATTTCACACCCCTGTTTCAGAATAAACTAGCTCATTTTGAAACATAATGTAGAATTATATCATATTGTGATCACTCATCCCTAAAGGTTCTTTTACAACAAGATTGTTAATTATCCCTTTTCTCATTCAGTAATGTTTGATACAAAATACCAAGTCTACTAGTTGGCACCTCAATATATTGCTCTGGAAAACCTCCAGACACCCATCTTCCACAGCTTTAGTGCTCAGTTGGTTTACGCAGTCTATGTGCAAATTGAAATTACCCATGATAACAGTGCTGCCCATGCCAAGTGCTTCTCTTATCTCCTGAGTAATACCATGCCCCATATTACCACTACTATTTGGTGGCCTATGAATAACTCCAGTCAATGTGCTGTCCCTTCCTGCACCTTAATTCAAGCCAAATACATCGTACGCATTGTTCTTCTGACCTGAGATCATCCCTTCCTAATGTACCAATGTACTTATTATCATTTCAACTTCACCTTTTCTTTCTTGTCCATCTTTCCTAAATGTGGAATATTTTTGAATATTCAGTTCAAAGTCCTGGTCACCATGCAGCCATATCTCAGTAATGGCAATTAGATCATAACCATGTATTTCTAGATCATCTGTGCCTCTCGATCATCTACCTTGTAGTGAATGTTGTGCGCATTTAGGTAGAGTGCCCTTAACTCTGTCTTTTTGACATCATTCTGCCTTTGAAATGTACTCAATACTTAGCTTCCTTTTTTCTGTCTTCTGGTCTCTGTTTTACAACTTCCTGTTGCCAACTTTACTTCGTTCCAATTTCATGTTTCCTGACAAGCTATTTTAAACTCACCCCAATAGTACCAGCAAATCTCACTGTAAGCTTATTTGCCCCAGTCCTCTTAAGGTGTAACCCATCCAGCTTGTCCAGGTCCTACCTGCCCAGAATTGGCCCCAGTCTTCAGAAATCCAAGGCCTTCTCTCTTATATCAGTTCTCCCACCATGTATTCATTCAGACAATCCTCCTGTTCTTAAATTGACAGGGAGGTGGCACTAGGAGCAACCCTGAGATAAATGCTCTGCAGTACCTCATTTTACATTTCCTTCCTAACTCCCTGAAAAATGTCTTCAGGATCTCATCCTTTTTCATGCTTATATCATTGGTACCAATGTGGACCATGACTTTTGGGTGATCTGCTTCCCCCAAAAGGATGTCTTACAATCCAGATATCCTTGAAATTGGCACCAGAAGGCAACACTCCATTCCGGAGTCACATTTTCTGCCACAGAAACACCTGTCTGATCCCCTGACTATGAAGATCCAAAAATGTTTGCTCTTCCATTCTGCTGTCTCCTCCCTTTTACAGCGGAGTTGCCCATGGTGCCATGGACTTAGATCTGGCTGCATTTCCCTGAGGAAATATCATTTAGCAAGCATGGTAAAGTCAGGGGACACTGCACTACCTTGCCTGATTCTCTTAAACTGCCTAGTAATCACCCATCCCCCCTCTCCACATATGCTTCTAATCTGCAATGTGACCACCTCCCTACAGGTACAAGTGTCTCCAGCCATTGCTCAGATTCCAAAACTAGGAGTTCAAGCCTGTGCACCTGGTGACATTTCCTGTAGGTGTGTTTGTCTGGGACATATATGTCTTTGATTTCACACATCCCTTAGGATATATACTTCACTTAGTCCTCTGATATGCCATCCTGTAATTCTAAAATCTATTTGTTACCCATAGAATAAGTGTGAATTTACTATAAAAACCTGACAAAGTATTTCTCAGAGAAACTGAAAACATTTCTTGAGAATAACGACAAACTAAATGCTAACTTTCACTTTAAAGATCTGAAATACTAATCAACCTACTACCAATCACCATCTTTCTCTGCACTTGTGACATCATGCTGTGATTATTTGCTGTGTCAGTAGTCCTCTTGATCCACTCCTCATTCTTCTACAGCTCACCTTTTACTCTGGAACTTTATTTCTTGCAGTAAATCTTAATTTAAAAATGTCTTACCCCTTCTGCTCCGAATTCCCTCATTGACCCAATTCTAAGTTACTCATTTGGTTTCTGTCTCACTGCAGTGAAGTCTTCCTTGCTATGACTATGTGGCTTGCCATCATCTTTCTCTTTGAATCTTATGCTTCAGACAGTGAAACATTCTGTGTTTATGTACGGGAAGACCTTGTCAAGATTCAGGCTTGAGCAGTTAAACATATGTAACATTTGTGTCAGTCAATTTGCATTTCTATCATGAGAGAACCTAACCACCTGTTCTTATACTCAAAGGCATTAACATCACTTAAACTCCTACTGTGAACATTTTGGGGGTTACCATTGACCAGAGATATATACACTGTAAATGGGATGCATTTGGCAGGGATCTTTCCCTCCGGGACACTTTAGTCCATTCCACAGCCACCAACACCAACCCATTACCTCAATCCCACACCCCCTCCCCCACAGCTCCACAGCACCTTCCCATGTAACACTTGCCTCTTCACTTTATCCCTGCTTACCGTTCAAGTGCCAAAACAGTCTTTCCAGATGAAACAGCATTTCACCTGTAACCCCTCCAATCTGTGTATTGTATTCGCTGCATCCAATGGGGCCTACTCTACATTGGAGAAACCAAACACAAGTGACTGCTTTGCGGAACACCTCCAGTCTGTGCACAAGCAGGACCCCAATGTTCCAGTAGCCGGTTATTTTAACACAGTCTCCTGCTTGCATGCCCACATGACTGTCTTCAGCTTGCTGCAATGTACCAGTGAAACACAGCACAAACTGGAGGAACAACATCTCATCTTCAGACTGGGAACTTTGCAGACTTCCCCACTTAACACGAGTTCAACATCTTTAAATTGTGAACCATTTCTTTCTTTTAGCTTGTTAACATGTCCTCCCCTCCCCCGCCCCACTTCCCATCCTTTGAAGCCTGGCAGGAGACATACCATTATTCTGCCATTCTCACATTCTGATCTCTTAATGTAAACTACTAACATCTTTTCTCCACCAGCACCCTACACCTACTTCCCCCACCACCACTCCCCCAAACTATTGCATAAATGTTGTCCCTCCACACTTCGCTTCACCTCTGATGAAGAGTCACCTGGACTTAAAACATTAGTTTGCTCTCGCTCCATGGATGCTCCCTGACCTGCTGTGATTTCCAGCATTTGTTGTTTTCTGGACATCAGAATGTTGACTTTGCTACTGACGTCCACATTCCATGAAAGAAAAGTAAATATTACTGCCCAGACGTTCTGGGTTTGTTATAGTAACTAAAAAAAAACCTATCTGTACTGGTTTATCCATTTCAAATCAGTTATCTTTCCTTTACATTGTTATTTTTATCTCTCATGCTGTTATGTGCTTTTCTTTCACATATTGTCTCACTCTCTCTATCATTCTTTTGCTTTTTGTATCTCTCTCTCCCATCTCTGTCTGTCTCCTGTTGTTTTTCCCGCTTTCTCCGTTCCTTACCGCTCATTGTGGTGCTGTCTGATATTCCAGGAAAGTATATTTCATGGGACTGGTTTTATGCAAAAAGCACAGATCCAAAGGTTTCTGTCTCGCTGTTTAGTCGCTGCAGATGGACCTAAGGCCAAAGTTGATGATCAGATCAAGAATTTTGATGACTTTCCTGTCAGGGTTTGTATGGCAATTGAGGCAATTGTGATTTGAATTAATTAATTATTATACGTACAATGCATTTGTTTAATTGGCATGACTAACATTGCTGTAAGGCTCTTGTGGCGCAGTAGTAAAGTCTGGGCCAGAATGTCCAGGTTCGAGCTCTATATGCCCTCGATGTATGTCGTAAGAGTCGAAGCAGGTTGATTAAAATAATTGACTAATTTTCCTGAATGACCAGAAACCCAGGACAGTTAAACAGTGAGTAAATCTACATGATTGAATATGAAGTCATATAATAACATAGTTAATCTTACCCTAATGAATAAATAGGAACTTTACAGTTACACAGTGAGTTACCCTTACCCGAATAAACGAGATAAGTTTCTTCTAGAGTTGTCCAAATCTGGTGATATAATTTTTGCAGAAGTTTGGTGGAACCTCAGAGAAGTGTTGCAACTATGTTTGGAACTTGGGGGAATCCTTGTGAATATTTTATTCCAAGAACCCCACGATGTTACAGAGTAAGCATCATCACTACTGCTTACATCTCAACTCTGGTTATGCCTAAAATATTTGATTTACAAATTTGCGAAACTAGTATTCCTGACTAGGTCTTGATTGCATAGTTAGACGAAGGTAGTAGCATTTCAAATCACTGTGAATTTTATGAAAGGGAGCATTCTGAGTTGGAATGCTGAAATACTGTGCTGATGCTGATTGACGTACATTCGATTGGTGTCTGATGAATCCAAATTAAAAGTGTTTTTTCTAACTCGCATAGGACAATAGAACCCCTTTATTCCTGTCAGCCTAGCATTATTTTGCACCCATTTTGAATGTGTGTTTCTCATGACTGGGCTTAGAGCAACTACAAGAAGCATGACAGCAGAAGCCTCCAACTCTGTCAGATAGCAGCTTGAGTTCTGTGCTGTCCTGAGCTAATCTGGCAGAGTGCATATGCACACCACTATGCCTCACTGGCATAATACTGGGTAGTTTACCAGAAATCAAGCCCCTTACAGTTGTCACAAAAGTTTAAGATTTTACAAAGTGTGCAGAACTCTCCAATTTACCCATGTTCTACATCCACATTGACAGAAAACATGGACCAGGTTTCTGTACTTAACAAGCATTACTATTTATTCTAATTATAGGTAAACAATTATGAACTGTTAATTAAAACTATAACCCCCTTATAAATGTCCCTTCTACACACATACAAACTGAAGAATGGGTGTTATGGGTGGAGGGAAAGCCTGGGAACACATTTCCATTGTCCCTGTCCACAGAGTCTGCTGAGATTATCCATTCTCAGGACTTTCTTTGCAGGAGACACAGAAGAGTTGGCTCACAGCTGTAAAGTCTCTGACTTACTGGCTAAAAAGTTTCCAGCAACTGCTGAGAGAAAATAAACTGGCTATCTTCAGGCTTCATGATGTTTTTATTGCAGTGAAAAGGACAGCTCCTTCCGTTTAGAAGGTCAGATGGCCTCTCCCAAACACACTCATCTCCAAGATGTTCTGCTACCTGGGAGCCAATCATATAACCGTTAGAAGGCAAAAGTTCTTTGTCGTTGATAACTGTTCACCAGTCCACAGACCAATCAGCTACTTGGTGGCTGAAGCTTCATTTGTACACACCCCTTGGCTCTAGACTTTCCCACTATTTGAACAAGCAGCTGTACAACTAATGCTTACAATGCATTTCAGGTTGCTTGCTTCAACAGTCCTTGCCTTCTAAAACAGTCATTTTCCCATTTCAGTCTACAATAAAAAATACAGAAAAATGAAAAGATAAGGTCCTTGCATAACCAAAATACAGCTAAAGATGCTAATGTGATGCTGTTTGTATCTATCTGTACCTAGTTGCCATTTTACAGCTCACAGCTGTCCTGAAATGTTTGTGGTAAGTTTAAACTCTATCAGCCATTCGATTAAAGTGCTTGTTATAAAATAGGAATTTGAGAGAGATGGTATGGTGGATAGTAGGGTGATGAGCATGCATTCCCTGAATCTCCTGCTGAAGAATGGGAATACCTGCATGTCAGCACAAGGCTTGTTGCTTTTTGCATGCAGTCAGTTTGGCGCAAATCACTGAGTTTCTGTGAGGCTGTGTCTGAGTACTGTGCGCTCACACAGCAGATCAGTGCAGACAAATGATTAGTTTGAGCTTGTTTCCTACAGCACAGGGTGTGGAAGTTTAGCAGTGGGTGGGGCATGGGGGTTGCGGAACTAGGTGGGGATAGAGAAAAATGTTTTCCCCTCCACTTTCCTTCTGCTTCCATGCATGTTGTTGATTCACATTGCGATATAAGTCATTGGATGTTGGTAGCTGGGAGACAGGTCTAACAGTATTAGCAGTTAGGGTATGGGTGTTTGAGCCTTGACTGCTGTCCAGGAATTTGCCTCGGTGATTGTTTTATATTTGAACCTAGACTGTGAACGATGACTAGTTGTTAAGCGGCTGGAATATTTCAAACCTGCTCATTCCTTTCCTGACTTAATACATATCATTGTCAAGTCACATTGAAAGTCAGGAAAACTGACGAACATTTCCTGTTATCAACTCGGGCTCAGAGAATAAAAGGGAGTAGCTTGATCTGTCACAGTTGACATTATCTCACAGTATCAGGCAAGGAGCAAAATACCAGCTCTCCTGGCATGGTACACTTAACAACTTGTTGGATAAGCTCCTTGGGGAGTTGGGGTACTGGGGAGGAAGGAAACCCAATCTTGATAAGAATAGGCAGCTTTGACTGGATTTCTATCATAACCTAGAAATGACGCAGGGGAGCAATGAGCTGTGTCGCAGTGCAGAAAGATTATATTACCCTTTCTCTGAGGAAGCTAGGTGTTAGTGCCACACCAGAGCACAGTCTGACTGACTCTCCTGTTTTCACAGTCTTTTGTACCTCAACAGTTTGAAACACGAACAGCCAGCGGTTTGGTCAGAGGACACGCCTATTCTGTAACCAATGTGGATGAAGTAAGTTTTCAAACTTTCAGTCATTTGACATGAAAATTAGCAGAATATATATCATAGGAAGGTTCACACAAGGGTAGTAGGAGAAGACGACCATGGAATGATTTGTGAGGGAATTCCAGAGACACACAGGAAGTGACTGAAGGGAGTCACTGGGTACAGAGAGTGAAATGGGGGATACTCAAATAACAGGGAGTGATTATAGGGAATATTGTGGTGCAGGAATGGTTGAAGGATGCATTGAATTGTGAAAAGTGACATACAGGAATAGTGGGGTTACAGAGAGTGATTACAGGGGATATTGTGGTACATGGAGTAATTGAGGGAAATCATATATTGGAACACATTCAGTGCTTACGTCAGGATACCGGAGTGCAGAGATTAATGGTGAGGGAATGCTAGGATGCAGGAAAAAAATAACAACGGAATATAGGGATACAGCAAAGGATTACTAGTGGTCCACTGGGTTAAAGAGATTGATTAGAGAGGAAATGGCTACAGTGTACAATGCAGGTTTGTATGTTTATATTTATTCATCTGTGTTTGTCTCTGGTTTTTCTTCCATAAACAACAATTTTGCCAACAGGTCACTTATAAGGGTCAGAATGTGAAGTTGCTGCGTTTGAGGAATCCATGGGGAGCTGTGGAGTGGAATGGATCCTGGAGTGATAAGTATATATTTTCTTTGAAGTCATTCAGAAAAATGCTACTTTGGACTTTTGCTTCGGATTGCCTTTATCTTCTCCAGCTCCAGATATACTTTTGTCTCTCCACACCTTTTAGCCCCCATCCCCTTCATCTTCGGTGATTTGAGTTATCTTAGACCTACTTTCAGGATCTTCCTCCCTAAAGTCGTGCATGTTACAACTTTACTCCATAATTGTAAATCCTCCCTTAAAAAACACCATCTCTCCTCTTTTCCTATCACTCATTCAAGGGTTTAACAGTTCCTAGAATTTGCAGTGGTTATTAAGCTTAAGTGAATCAGAATTCTGCAACTTTTAATAGCTTTTTCAGAGGGTTTGATATACTGGGGATTTGTGGAAGTTTCAATTTCCATGGCAATTCTCACAATGTCAACTGCTTCAGGGAGTCTACAGGGTTCTGACGCAAAATTCTAGTCTGCACTTCTCCACAAATTATCTGACCATTGGAATATCTGGTAAAAATTGAAGGTCTTGCCAAAGTGCTGTACAACACATATGGTACTCCTGTTCTTCCAGGCTGGGATAGATATAGAAGAGCTAAATTGAGAGCTGCAATTGATTCAGCAACACAACCTATTCAAAAGATCTATATAACATGCAGTTTTGAGTAATAATTAAACAGGACTTGATATTTTTATTGGATTTGAAATTAATATTGAACAAGATTTGAAAATATCCATCAATTTAAAATAATCTGAAAGTATCTATTAGTATTAGCTAAAGAAATCCTGCTAGTATATGTGAGTACAATGTACTGTATTTGGAGTATCTGTGATTAATACTCAAAACTAGATAATGCAGCGTGTGCTTTTTGACCTCAGATCATGTCAGAAAAAATATTCAAAACAAATAACTCTTTTGAGTAGTATTGGTAACATAACATTACAAATCCTATTTGTAGGGCAGTAGTGATTTGTTTTTGCCACTATATTTGCCATTATATCCCTTGACTAGGGAAGGGAAAGGCTGTCAAGTGCCTATTACGTATGCTGAAAAATCCAGGTGTGTCCTATTTGGAGAAAGCCATGGTCTGGCTCATCAATAATGCTCCTTCTTGGTTTTGAAGCAATCACCGTCAGTCCATGAATGATATTTGCCCAGAATTAACATGGAACGTGCAACATTACATGGCAGCTCCTAGTTCCCATTTCAACAGCGTGCGGTGGACACGGTGATTTCTTGAGATTATGGCTTTTCCCAGCTTGATGATCGAATTTCTTTTCTGTTCCAGGGCCCGGGAGTGGTCTGAGATTGAGAAGACACAAAAGCAACGACTTCAGCATCAAATGAAAGAAGATGGAGAGTTCTGGTGAGGATAAAACCATTTAATTTAAAAGGCAGAGCTTTGCTCCTAACAGGACAAGAAGTGATTGCCATTTTTGTTTACATGTCAGGAACTGCCATGCACCCAATCACAATGCAAGCTATAAGTATGTGAGCTGAGCACAATTCCCACGTGCAATAATACAATAGACAGATTATTCTCAGCAGTTTGCCTGATCAGCTGCTGATGTTACACCAATGCATACAAAAGATTTGTATTATGGAACAAGTGCTGAGACCCTATTAGGATATGTATATAATACGTACATACAATATATCACAATATATTTTGATCATTAGACTATTTTATGCATTATGTGCATTTGTTGGGGCATCCACCTTCAGCTTGTATATTGTACTGTTATGCATCATGTGTGGCAGACATTGCTGAACAAAGAGAACCGAGGGACAGCTTACCTGTGTAGACAATAATGTGACATATTGGAGGTCAGTCTTTAATAGATGTAGTATATGGCACAATTTGTATTTTAAAGGCAGCACAGAATGGCTGAACATGCAGCATCTGAAGACCTCTCCATAAATGACACGCTAAGGAGATTGGCCAAGGTCACTGATACAAGCAAGTAGTGAAATTATGACTTTGAAAATGTGAGTGTCACTGCCATCTCTTTAAGTCCTGTGTGGCCAAGTCCACTCCACTTGGTCTTCTAGAGGGTAGAGGACATAGTGAATGATACAGCTCCAGAGGTCAAGACACAGAGTAGGCAAAGGTTTGCAAACAAGGAAATGGTGGTCAGGTAGATGCTTGTGATCAAAACAGTCTATTTATGGCCAACAAGAACTGTCATGAAATCTCTAATTTCCTCCTCATATTCCTCCCTATCATCCCCATCAGAGGCAAATTTTCTTCCATTTATAGTGCCATGTTATGCAAGTTACAGCTGACAATGTCAATCCTGAACATCTCTGTGGCACATATTGTAAATCTGTGCAGACTGCTAAAGGCATCAGACTCACATTTTGAACAATATTATGTTCTGGTCTGTGATTTCCCTTGTCAATCCTTCTACTGAATTGTAATTCAACTTTGCAAGGCTATGGGGATAACCCATTGGTATCATGAGCCACTCTGAAGGAATAGTTTTTGTCACAAGATCCAACCTTACACATGGACAGAGACCTTAATTAGATGTGACAGTTGGGATTTCCTTAAAATCATGAGAACACCTTGGGAAATAAACATACCTTGCATAATTCTTTTCTAGTGGTTACAGATAACTTGAACCATAAGGGAGTGATACGCATTCTGATTTACAATTACAGATGGCTGTTATCAATATAAACCATATAATAATCCTGAGGCTAACTGCTGTTATGGTCTGGCCCTCAGAGTGTGTTGTGAATCAAATTGTATTGATTAGAGCTGAAAATGTGTTGCTGGAAAAGCACAGCAGGTCAGGCAGCATCCAAGGAGCAGGAGAATCGACGTTTCGGGCATGTGCCCTTTTTCAGGGCTCATGCCCAAAACGTCGATTCTCCTGCTCCTTGGATGCTGCCTGACCTGCTGTGCTTTTCCAGCAACACATTTTCAGCTCTGATCTCCAGCATCTGCAGTCTTCACTTTCTCCTTGTATTGATTAGAACCAGGTTCGCCAGGGGGATTTCATTGGGTATGAGTTCCCTGATTGAGGCTGTTAACCTGGGCCAGTTAGGGAGTCCTGGCTGACAGATATAAACAGGAGTCTCTCGCTGCCCTCCCTTTCACTGTTTGATCACACAGCATTACCCTTTGATGTGAAGGGCACTGCTTGTCACTGGTCACTTGGGTGTTTCTTTTCTTCCTGGTGGTGGAAATCGAATAAAGGTTTGTGCACCTTGTGTCTTTCTCTGTGTCTCACACCTGCACACACAACATGGGTGCTGGGGGAAAAAAATAAGCACTACCACAGTTAAGTGGTAGTGTGGGGGTAAAAAAGAAAAAGAAAAGAGAAGAAAAAGAACAAAAAAAAAGAGTCTCAGAGATTCTCCTCACTCGAGGGACTGGCTCTGAGCTTGCTGGTCAGAGCCCACATACTGTGCACGTGTAAGTTAAGGATGACTTGGTAATGGGATACTAGCCTCCGTGGAGTTATTTCACAAATAAATTCATTGGCCCCTCTCAACCTATGTGTTGCAGCCTTGGAGATTAGATTAGATTAGATTACTTACAGTGTGGAAACAGGCCCTTCGCCCCAACAAATCCACACCGCCCCGCCGAAGCGCAACCCACCCATACCCCTACCCCTACATTTAACCCTTACCTTACACTACGGGCAATTTAGCATGGCCAATTCACCTGACCTGCACATCTTTTGGATTGTGGGAGGAAACCGGAGCACCCGGAGGAAACCCACGCAGACACGGGGCGACTGACTGTGTGGAGTTTGCACATTCTCCCCGTGTCTGCGTGGGTTTCCTCC
>NC_057719.1:86063012-86093583 GCF_004010195.1 Chiloscyllium plagiosum | reverse complement strand
TGTCTGTAATCTAATCTAATCTAATCTAAAAAAACGTGCAAACTCCACACAGTCAGTTGCCTGAGGCGGGAATTGAACCCGGGTCTCTGGCGCTGTGAGGCAGCAGTGCTAACCACTGTGCCACCGTGCCGCCCACAGAGATGTCACATGTCCACTGTTAAATGAGCCACTGTTGTCAAAGGTTAGAGGCACAGCTATCTCAGAGTGACTGGCATGGGGTTCCCTCCAAATCAGTGAGATTAAAACTCTTGTCGTAGGAGTCCCAGATCAGTCTCTGGCATTGGTCCTGAGATGTGCAGAGATGCAAGAGCTGAGCATACATTGACATGTTGATACTCTTCATCAGTAGGATGGTTTGATTCTTCCTAGCCTCCTCCTCTGTCAGCCTTGAGGTCCTTTGTTATGTGACTAAAGCCCCCCTCTGTTCTCCTTCACCATTGCAAATCCACAAGTGAACTGTGGGAAGAAGCAAACAATGATATGAACACCTCTATTGAGTTGGCTTTCATTCATAGAGAAGCTGCAGTTGACCAAGGGAATATGTGTTTCTCCCATGGACAAATCAAAAACTCCTCCGGTGACACAGTGACCTTACCTGTAACAACCTACTTGATACAGGTTAAAAATTTCTTTACAACATCTGATCTCTAGCAAGCTAACACTTTCTTAGCAATTATGTCAATGGACACTAATTCTGTGACGCTGTAGCTGGAACTCATCCACCTCCACACCCCTCCCCCCCTTACTCTCGAGCTTCCTCACATTGCCTTTGACCCTTAATATTGACTGCTGTTAACATTACCCAGTTCCTTCATCTAAACACCTTAGAACATCTGACTACCACCCTATCTAGAGTCTTTGATCTTTTGCCTTATTTCTTATTACCTTTAACCATCCTGTCCTCCTCCTGGACCTTCCTGCTGAGCCTCCCTCTCCATAATGCTTCACCTGCCTTCATGTTAACCCTCCATTAGAGATCATGGCCATGATCCCACTTTGGCTGGTCCTGTCTTGCTTTAAACTCAAGTTCTGTTCCCTGATTATCAATCAGGTATGTGTGATATAGCTACTTGGACATAGAAGAGAAGACTAATGTCAAAGGTGATGAATATAGATGAGTTCACCAAGGAGCTAAACTGGGCCTCCACCTCCTCTGATGTATAATTTCCATTGGGGAATGTTTAGGGAGTCTTGAGTCTTGGGAAGTTTTGATCTGTTTAGTTGGAGACAGTAATGTTTTCTACTTCTCATGCTATCATTAAAACATTGTGAACTGTACATAGTATCTAAAAGGTCAGAAACCATGTCTTTGTTATCTAAGATGCATGATTCTTCTGATCAGACTTTGTCATGGTTCACTATAGACTATAGAAAGCCCCCCTGACCAGCATCAGAAGAGGTAGTGTGCTGTACCCAGGCCTTTTCATCACTATTACAGCAGAGATCAGTATAAAAATAGACTCACCCCATAGGCTTGATCTTGGTTCCCTTCAGGCATCTTCCCTTCCCCAAATGTAGCAGTGCTAACTTTTGAGAATCTGAACACCAACACTTGTCTCTTATTAGACCTGTATCATTTGAGGATCTGAGAAAAAACTCTCAACCCTTCATCCTTTCTACTGCTGGACTGTCCATCCTCCTCTATCACCATCCCCGTGTCACTCGAGTTAGACAAAGACAAAACTTCATCACATATGCAAATATTGAACAGCTTCACTTGTTGGACACCATCTTTAAGCAGTGGGAAAACTGGAGGCATTAATTTTCTGTTGCCTGCTAAATTATTCTTGAATGCTGAACTTAATTCAGTGTGCTTTCCAATTAATGACTACTCGTGGTATGCTAATAAATGGTAAATAGGTACCTGACACCAGGCAGCATGTTGACTGCCACAGCACTGACATGCCATCTGCATTATCCCATGAATGCCCATGGATGGCAGGATTTTCAAACTTTGGCATACATGTGATAGTTTCTTCGTTATGCTATATGCAGGATGTCTTTTGATGATTTTAAGAGGAATTTCACAAAGCTGGAGATTTGTAACCTGACACCAGATACACTGGGTGATGACAAGCTCCATAAATGGACAGTATCTATCAATGAAGGACGATGGGTAAAAGGCTGTTCAGCTGGGGGCTGCCGTAATTATCCAGGTGGGTCTGAATGTTTTCTGTTATCAATAGTTGCCTCTTCTCTTCTTCCATCTATCTATCACTTGTTCCATTTCATTTTAAGATGTGTGTGACCAAGAGAGCATTTATTGCCCAACCTTGGTTATCCTGATAAGATGCTGCAGCCATATTTAGAAGGCATTCATCTTGCTATTGAACTTCATAGCAAAGATATACAATGATCGTTCACCCGTTTATTTCAGACGCTAGTCAGAATCAAATATGTGCTGGAGGCACTTGTTACCCCCACCTGGGTGGCTGCAACCTGCTCCACTCCTGAAAATACTTGGTTTTATAGCAGTCTAAAGTATTCATGGATTTATTTTTGGTGTCTGCTCATAAATTACCAGGTTTATTGCTTTTTACTTTTGGCTTCTTTCTCCCATACTCTTAAGAGTTTGTTCTTTGTGTTTCTTCTTCTTTTGTTCTCTCAATATGTTTATGCCCTTTTTTCATTTATTTTCTTTTATCTTACTGTTTTCTTTTTCTTGGTCTTCTCTATTTATGTCAACTCTCCCCTTTCTTTCTGCTTACTATTGCTTCCTATCCCTTCGTTTCCTTTTTTCTCTTTAGTTTTAGACACTGCAAGTACAGATCAGCCAAAGACCAATCTCTTTCCCGCCTGTTAGTGAGTTATGCAATCATACAGCACTGAAAGAGACACTTCGGTCCGTGCCAACCAGACATCCCAAGCTGATCTAGTCCCATTTGCCAGCATTTGGCCCATGTCCTTCTAAACCCTTCCTATTCATATGCCCATCCAGATGCCATTTAAATGTTGTAATTATATCTGTTTCCACCATCTTCTCTGGCAGCTTGTTCTATGCACACACCACCCTCTGTGTGAAAAAGTTGCCTCTTGGGACCCTTATATACCTTTCCCCTCTCACCTTAAACCTGTGTCCTCTAGTTTTTGACACCTCCACTCTAGGAAAATGAAAATAGGCTATTCATCCTATCCATGCTGTTCATGATTTTATAAATGCACATACTATTCTTTCTTTTAAGACACATTCTGGACGAATCCTCAGTACCGATTGAAACTCTGTGAGGAGGATGATGATCCTGAAGTTGCCGAGGTCCTCTGCACATTTGTTGTTGCTCTAATGCAAAAGAATCGGCGGAAGGAACGCAGGATGGGTGTCAACTTCCATACCATTGGATTTGCTATTTATGAGGTAGATACTGTTTGGGATATTCATATAGTATTCAGAGATAGGTTGACAGAGCAAAACTAGGATGATGAGATATTGAAGCTTTGACCGAAAAAAAAGGAGGCATGGTTCAGTTACATGCAGCTGAGATCAAGGGAATCCTTGGAGGTAAATAGGGGATACAGGAGTTTACTGAAGAAGGAAATCAGGAGAATGAAAAGGGGGCACTAGATAGCCTTGGCTGAGAAGATTAGGGTGAATCCTAAGATGGTCTTTGAGTATATTAAAAGAAAAAGAATAACTAAAGAGAGAATGTGACCCCTCAAGGACCAAAGTGGACATATATGTGTAAAACTGCAGGAGGTGGACGAGGCCCTTAATGAATATTTCTACTGTGCTTACCGTTGAGAAAGATATGAGACATATATGTGTAGAACTGCAGGAGGTGGACGAGGCCCTTAATGAATATTTCTACTGTGCTTACCGTTGAGAAAGATATGAAGACTTGGGAACTTGCTGATATCTTGGGAACACTCCATATCACAGTAGGGGATGTGTTGGATGTATTAGAATGTATGACCAGATATATCCAAGATATAGTGTGAGGCTAGAGAAGAAATTGCAGGGGTCCTGGCTGATATGTTTGCATTATCGTTAGTCACGGGTGAGGTGCCAGAAGACTGGAGGTTAGTGAATGTTATGCACTTATTCGAGAAAGGCTGCAAAGAAAAACATGGGAACTGTAGAACAGTAAGTCCTAGCGTGTGGTACATATGTTATTTGAGAAGATTCTAAGAGATAAGATATGCATGCATTTGGAAAGACAGGGTTTGATTAGGAGTAGTCAGTATGGCTTTCTGTGTGGGAGACCATACCTCACAAATTTATTATGAGTTCTTTGACGAAGTGACCTGGAAGGTTGATGAGAGCAGGGTGGTAGATGTAGTCTGTATGGATTTCACCAAGGCTTTTGATAAGGTTCCACATAATGGGCTGCTCTAGAAGGTTAGATTGCATGGAATCCAGGGGGAGGTGGCAAATTGGATACACAATTGGCTTGATGGTAGGAAGCAGAGGGTAATAGGGGAAGGATGCTTATTGGACTGGAGGCCTGTGACTAGTGGAGTGCCTCAGGGGTCAGTGTTGTACCTATTAGTGTTTGTTATCTATATCAATGATTTGGATGAGAATATACAAGGCATGATTAGTAAGTTTGTAGATGACAATAAAATAGGCGGTATCGTAGACAGTGAGGAAGGCTTCTGGCATCATTGGCTTTCATCAGTCAGGGCATTGAGTATAGAAGTTGAGAAGTTATGTTGCATTTGTACAGGATGTTGGTGAGGCCGCATTTGGAGTATTGTGTTCAGTTTTGGTCACTTTTCTATAGGAAGGATGTTATTAAACTGGAAAGAGTGCAGAAGAAATTTACAAGGATGTTACCAGGACTCAATGATCTGTATTATAGGGGAAGGTTGGACAAGCTAGGACTTTTTTCTTCAGTGCATAGGAGACTGAGGCGGGACCTTATAGAAGTGTATAAGACGGTGAATGGATAGGATGAATGCAGTCAGTCTTTTTCCTAAGATTGGGGAATCAAGGACTAGAGGGCACCAGTTTAAGGTTAGAGGGAAAGAATCAAAGGGAACCTGAGGGGCACTGTTTTATACAGAGGGTGGTACGCATATGGAATGAGTTGCCAGAGGAAGTGGTTGAGGCGGGTACATTAACAACATTTGAATGTTTGGACAAATACATGGATAGGAAACGTTCCGGAGGATATGGACAAAGTACAGGGAAATGGCGTTAGCGTGGATGGACATTATGGTCAGCATGGACTAGTTTGAGCTAACAGGCCTGTTTCCATGATGTAGGACTCTATGACTAGTATTATATTGCTCATCTAATTTCAGGCAGAATGAGGTAGTGGCTGTTCTCATAGATTAAAATGTGCTGTCATCAAAAGAATTGCATTTATATTTAATCTTTCATAACCTCAAAGAGTTGTGAATAACTACTGAAATATTTTTGAAGTGCAGTCCCTATTGTAATTTGAAAAACAGCAGCATATTTGCCAGACAGCAAGGTCCTACAAACTACAACATAAGGAGGATGGAATATAAAAGGAAGTCTCACTACAGCTGTGAGACCACACCTTGAGTATTGTATACAACTTTGCTCCCCTTAAGACCATAGGTATAGGAGCAGAACCCAGACATTCGGACCATTGAGTCTGCTCTACCATTTGATCATGGCTGATATGTTTCTCAACCCCATTCTCCTGCCTTGATCCCTATGGTAATCAAGAATCTATCCATCTCTGTATTAAATACACTCAATGACTTGGCCTCCACAGCCTTCTGCAATAATGAGTTCTACAGATTCACCATCCTCTGCCTGAAGAAATTCCTCCTCATCTCAGTTCTAAAGGGTTGTCCCTTCACTGTGAAGCTATGCACATGTTCCTAATCTCTCCTACTAGTGGAAACATTCTTTCCACATCTGCTCTATCCTTACTTGAGGTGGGATATAATTGCATTGGAAGCAATTCAGAGAAGGTTCACTAATTGATTCCTGGGATGAAGGGAATTTCTTATTACAAAAAGCCGAGAGACAGGGCCGTTACTTACTGGAGTGAGGAATTTTGAGTGGTCATCCTTTTGAATCATAACATTCTAAATGGGCTTAGCAGGTTAAACGGTGTGAGGGTGTTGCCACTCAAAAGGACAGTTTGAAAATAAGGAGATAAGTGGGAGATGAGGCAGGATTTCTTCTCTCAGATGTTTTGAATTTTCTTCCACAGCGAGTGTGAAGACTGGCTCATTGAATATATTCAAGGCTGAGGTAGAAATATTTTTGTTCTACTTAGGGGCCAAGGGTTACGGAGACATGGGAAGGAAAATGAAGACATGAAATGCTAACTCTGCTTTCTTCCTACAGATGCTGCCAGACCTGCTGAGTTCTCCAGCAATTTCTGTTTTTGCATCTGCAGTTCTTTGTTTTTATGGTTGATTTTGTTCTTGCTGATCTGAAAGTTTCTACCTGGCTTCCACCAAATATTTCCACTGGTTTGTAAGAGGCATGGGATGGCTGGTTCACTTGTAAACTGTCTTCGATTTATTTATTATAGTCTGCAGAAAATGTTGAAGGAAACATTAACTGGTTTTCTTCAGAAGTAAAGTGAGTTTTGACTGCAGAGAACAGAGAGACAGCTTCTGAGCTTGTGGAGTTCAAATCCCTTCTTTGTAACTTGCATCCAGCTTCAAGCAGTTTAGTTAGCTGAGAACCAATCATGTGGTTTTGGCAAGGAAAAAGCCCTTCTTATCATTTGTAACTGGTCACCAGTCCATAGATCAATCAACTTCTATTGCCACCTCGTAGCATCCTCAGCTCTTGTTTGTCTATAACTACTTTAATTACTGTATCCTCTAAGAGTTATGTATGATATGTTTGCCATGGATGTCAAGTTACTTTCATTTCAAAGCTTGCAGTCATCCTTCTAAAACACTAGTTTTAACACAGTTCTTTCTCACTTCAGTCCACAACTTAAAAAAAAACATGGTCCTTAAACTATAAAGAAACCTAAACCAAAATATTTTGTTCACAAAATATAATTGGAAACATGCTTCAGATAAGAAAGCAATGATCTGTAATACAGACTTAGGACCTCAGGAGGCTCAGACTGGCCCAGGTTTATTGCAGGTTAGACGGAGGTTTTATTTCAGAGAGTCATCAAGGTCTGTTGCATGGAAACAGGCTTTTTGGCCCAACTTGCCCTTGCTGCCCAGTTTTCAGAATTACACAAACCCCACTTGCTTGCATTTGGTCCATATCCCTCCAAACCTATTCCACCATGTACCTGTCTAAATGCATCTTGAATGACAACATTGTACTTGCTTCCACCACTACTTCTGGCAGCCCATTCCAGACACTCTCCTCTGTGTGACCATGTCCTGATTATTCCCAACATAAACTGACAACCTCCTACCTTGACCTGACGACTTCCCAACATGACCACTCCCATTCTAAACCAACTACCGCAGAACTTCAACCTGATCTGATCAACCCCCTCTACTCTTAACGTGATAAGAGAGGCCAATTCACTTTGGGATGAGGAAATCACAGCTCAGTTGATTTTGTTCTCACTTGTCAGTCCACGCGTGTTTTTTGTAACTGAGTCACTGGGCGTTGATCAAGTGTAGAGACTCAGGGCAGTTTTACCTTGCAACCACACATGTACAGACCCCCCCCCCCAACACACGCACACATGCGCACACACACACATATATGAATAATAACTTGTCAATTAACCTTAGTGTGTGCAAATTTTGACTTGTGTGGAGTTGATTAATTTTAACATTTTTTCTTTGTAAAGGTGCCCAAAGAGGTAAATGAGCAATCAGATGATAATCATGGATTGGGGTAACATGTTGTAATGCATTGTTTGCCATTTTATTTTAATGACACTCCCCTTGCTGTAACATTAGTTGTGAATATTTGCTTTAACACATTTTCTGTGACTTGTTTGCAGTTCCTGGTTTGCTGTGCCTGGTTTGCTCTTTCTTGCTGTGTTGCCTATTCTAAAATGGTTGTGCTTTTTGTCATTTGCAACCTAGTTAGCTTTAGCTAACCATCCTTGGAAATTATGTTTTAATTTTAGTGACTATTTTCTGTTAATTTCTTCATACAAGCGTCTGGAGAAATCCTGCTTTGTAATCTTATATCATGTGAAGCAATAATTTTATAAACACATCATTTGTACAAACAAATATAAAACATACATTTGGGTAGCTCTAGCGTGAGAAGGTACAGCAAAAAATATGAAAAAAAGTTTCAGAGTACTAATATAATTGCTCAGACATGAACAAAATGAAATTAAGCTGTGATAAATGGACAATAATGTATGTTGGATTGAGGAATAACTATCATAAACAGATAAATGGACTCAATTCAGGATATTTAGAGAGTAATGGTATATTTAACAATTTAAATGTCTGCACCAGAAATAGAGCAACCTGTAGGCTATTGAAATGCTGCCAGATATGATTTTAAGGAGACAAAACTAAGAAGAATCTTTACCGAATGCATGCTTGTTTGGCCAATTTCTTCAGGCATTTGCAATATGTTTTTGGGTGGGATGGATTGAATGGGGATTGTATTGGAATCCGAACTACTGCTGCTAACCAAGGACACTGGACTTCTTATTCCTGCCAGAGTTATTCACTTGTTTCTTTTTCCTAGATGCAAGGCAATAAACAACACCTTCCCAAAGATTTCTTCCTCTACCGGGCATCTAAGTGCAGGTCTAAGTCATATATCAACCTGCGTGAGGTATCGCAACGTTTCAGCCTCCCCCCAGGGGAATATGTCATTGTCCCTTCAACATATGATCCTCACCAAGAAGGGGAATTTGTCCTGAGGGTCTTCTCAGAAAAACCAAACCTATCAGAGTAAGTCAGCTCTCACTGGGCATGTGTCTAGACAGTTGGCCAAATGGCCTCTTCCTACATCATAGTTATTCTGTGACTCTGTAAACAACACCTATTCCTGATGAAGGGCTTATGCTCAAAACGTCAATTCTCCTGCTCCTCGGATGCTGCCTGACCTGCTGTGCTTTTTCAGCGCCACACTCTCGACTCTGTAAACAGTGTGTTACAAAGACAGTGTCTTGTCAGCAGTCCCCTCACCTGAATCATTGACCTGCAATAGAAGAGTGATGTTATAGTGTTCAGAAAGAGAGCAAGGAGTTTTCCCAATATCCCCTGGGAAACATTCCTTCACTGGTCAGCACCATCTGAAGAAAATGATCAACTAATGGTTCTCCTTTCCGTTACTTGAACAGTTTTGTAATGTACAGATTAGGTGCAGTGTCTGCAATATAAAATCAGACTATGTGCTTCACTATGTGAAAGGCAGTAGCCTAGTAGTATTGTCACTAGGCTCAGGTTAATGCTCTGGGGACATGGATTTGAATTCAACCATATCAGACATTGAAATTTGAATTCAGTAAAAAGATGGAATTAAAAAGCTTGCCTAATGGTGACAGCTGATGATTGTTGTTAAAAAGCCATCGAGTTCACCAATGTCTTCAGGGAAAGAAATCTGCCTTCCTTACCCAGTTGGAGTTAATGTGACCGTAGACCCATAGCCATGGGTGGTTGCCTCTTAACTGCCCTTTTGACATTAATAAATCAATAAATGGTGGCCTCGTCAGAGACACTCACAACTGAGTAAAAAGTCTATCTTTTGTGAAGTGGATTAAAAAGTTTCTAAGAAATGTGATACAGTATTTCGTAATCACAAATTTAAATTGCCCTAAGTTTTGTCTTTAACACTATGTGCCCCCATAGTGAAAACTTAAGTTACTCATCGCCAGAATTATTCTTAACTTGTCTCAAGATAGTCTCACCATTAGAATCTCTGGTAACAATTAATAATATAACAATGGTAACAATATTGTACAGTCAGCTGGTTTTTTAAAAAATTGTTGCTAAACAATAAATCTCAATTGCCCCCGTGGCCTAATTTGTAAAGGCCTAGAGCTGTATAAATTCAGAAGATTTGTGATTTGCTGCGTACTTATGCCAAGTTATCAGATCCAAACTGGAATGACAGCTTAATTTATTGCTGAGAAATGTGAAATGATACAGTTCAATAGGAAAAATGAGGAAACACAATATAAAGTGCACAGATTGAGCAACGAAGCAATAGTGACACCTTTGCATATGTGTATAAATCATTGAAGGTGGCGGGTCATATTAAGAAAATGATTAAGAAAGTCAATAAGATCCTGAGTTTTATAACTAGAGACATAGAGAAGAAACCAAAGGAATGTTAAGTGGATCATTGTAAAACACACTGGTTTATCCTAAGTTGGAGCACTGGTCTTATGTACACATCTTGGCCCTGCAACTTAGGAAGGATCTAAAGGGTTTAGAGAGGTGCAGACAACATTTGCACAAATAATTTCAGGGGAAAGGAAGTTCAGTTACAAGTTTGAATTGGAAAAGCTGAGGTTATTCCATTAGGGATGAGAATGTTGAGAGGAGGTTTACCAGCACTGATAAATCAACAGGAGAAAGTGAGGACTACAGATGCTGGAGATCAGAGCTGAAAATGTGTTGCTGGAAAAGCGCAGCAGGTCAGGCAGCATCCAAGGAACAGGAGAATCGACATTTCGGGCATAAGCCCTTCTTCAGGATTCCTGTAGAAGGGCGTATGCCCGAAACGTCAATTCTCCTGTTCCTTGGATGCTGCCTGACCTGCTGCACTTTTCCAGCAACACATTTTCAGCTCTGATAAATCAACACCCAATCCATGAAAATGGGATCTGCAGTTTTATATTTGAGAAAAAGAGAAGGAACTTGACCAGGAGGTGCCATCTGAAAAGAGGTGAATTTTATTTTTAATCGAAAATGGTTGCCTGTCTGTGATCGTATTATTAAAACACCATCATGGGACATCCGGCCATTATGGTTTGGGTGGAATGTTATGTGACTCATCACTCATCACCCCCCCATTTCACACCCTGAGCCTGTCAAGTTTTATAGTCATGATCCAGTTTACTGTGGGCCACCTGTATTGCTGATGGTAAATCCCTATTGGCAGGAATGGAGGCCCACTGTTATCAATGATTGGCTTCTGCTGGCTGCCCACCATGACAATGAAAATGACTCAAGATTGGGATGATAGGTGAACTGACAGATGTTGGCAGCGCACAATTATTTATCCATTCCTGCCAATCCAGATCCTGCATTTGTTTATAAATCCCAGCCAAACCCCCATGCCTTCTTGGGACATTGAAGTTAACTGCAACTTATGGCTGGAAGAATTTAGGTGTAAAGTTTTATTTTTGACAATAACTGTTTGTGTAATTTATTAATTTCAGGGAAACTGAGAGCCACATCATAGATGACAACCCTAAGGTTTGTACCATCTTTAATTGTGTTCATCTTTTTGCTTTAGCAGACATTTATTGTGACATTTTATGTATTCTGGTTTTCTAAGAACTCTTCCAGTGTACCCTTTGTTCCCAAAAGATCACATTTGATAAATTCAACACCCTTTTTTAAAATTTGGTCTTGTAACCAGAAAATGCTGTGGGGGTGTTTCTTGCTCCATTGTTTATGAATGGCAATTTGGTTTCCACCAAACCTTTTCTGAAGTGGCAGCAGTGAAGTTGAATGGGAGAAGCCTGAGGAATTTATCTTTGAATGGCTTATTTGCTTGCCAAGTATGTTATGTTCCTGAACAGCAACTCTCCTTTATTTCTTCTCTGTGCTGAATACGATGCTCAGTAGCAAACCAATTAAAACGGTGCTACCATTTCTCGAATTTGGTTAGAATACAGCCCAAACTAATGGGATCAAAATTCCCTCTGTTTACTGGCTGTGAGGATTCTTTGTCACATTTGTTTCTGCAACAATGGCTCAGGATAAGCCAATGGAACATCGACATGATTGCTCAGTCCCACTCAACAAAGCCATCGGAAAATGTAAATGTTGTACCTGGGGTTGAGAAACACAAAGTGGGTGAGGCTGAGTTATTCTAACAATCTGTAGCTTATGTGGAAGCTTGACTTGACATTGAATGCCAAAGACACAGTAGCTCATGGCATGGTGGCTCAGTGGTTGGCACTGCTGCCTCACAGCGCCAGGGTCCTGGGTTCGATTCCAGCCTCGGGACACCGTCTGTGTGGAGGTTGCACATTCTCCCCGTGTCTGCGTGGGTTTCCTCCGGGTGTTCCAGTTTCCTCCCACAATCCAAAGATGTGCAGGTCAGGTGAATTAGCCACACAAAATTGCCCATAGTGTTTGGTGCATCGGTCAGGACTAAATATAGGGTTGGGGAATGGGTCTGGGTGGGTTACTCTTTGGAGGGTTGGTGTGGACTTGTTGGGCTGAAGGACCTGTTTCCATTCTGTAGGGATTCTAATCTGACACAAATAGCTCCTTTAGAACTAACTTGTTGAACACATGGTGGCAGTCAGTAAAATTATAAATCTCTATTTGTAGAATGGAGAAGTGAGCATTTAAATTGGATTGGTTCCATTTCCTACTTTGCTTCCACTCGTTTAATGTGACTGTTATTGGTGACTGATGTGGTGCCCACTGCTCTCAATGGGGAACCTCATACAGAAGTGCTAATCTGGGTCCTGTGATGTCAATAACAGTATTTTAACCTCTTTCTGAAGCAGTGAAATATTTCCAAAACTAGTAAAGTGCTTTTCTTAGTTGGGCCCAGTTTCAATTAGACAGATAATTTGTGGCCTATGAATCAAATCTTGGATTGAAAATACCTCAGGCTTGAAAATTCAAACAATACTGCCATACTCTCCATGAAATGTATTTCATCTGATAATGCACCTCAACAATTTTAAAAGTATTCAAGTTGCACAGGATTTGTGTCGATGCTGAATGTGTTAATGTAACTACAGTATCCTTTTCCTGTTCTTTTTCTCCCATGTTCTGAGTGAATAATGCTTCTTCCTCCTCTGCCCAATCATCTTCTGTTGGCTCAGCTGCAGGAATGTGAGCTGTCCCATTCTTTGCTGTCGTATGTTTTGTTGGAATATGATGTCTGAAAGCTTTTAGAAGAGTGTGGTTCACTGAGGGCAATGCTGTCAGTTAATTATGAGGAGCACAGAAAGTTGTGTGGATGAGATTGCTACTTTGCAAATGGGTAAGGTACCTTTGCCTCATGAGCATAGGATACATTTAATACAGAAACAAATCTGCCTTCAGCATACTTGGGATCAAAGCACAGATTACAACAAGACTGCCTGCATTTTCCTGTGCAAGAACTTGCAGCTACAAAAGACATTTTTAATTTTGTGATTTGAAGCAGCTTCCATTTTTGTCTGACTCGCTCAATACCCTCTTCCTCACGCTCTGTTTAACTCTCTGTTCCTACTTCTTTCCCTTCATTCCCCTCTATTTGGCTCTCTCTCTTGCTCCCTCCCTCTCCCGGTTTGAATCTCTCTCCAACTATCTCGCTCCCTCCCTCACTCCCTCTCACTCTGTCTGACTGTCTCTCTCTAGCTCCTTCCCTCTCTCTCCAACAGTCTGACTCTCGCTTTCTCTCTCTTGCTCGATCCCCTCTTCCTCTCCTTTGTCTGACTCTGTCTTCTTGCCTCCTTTCCTTCGTTCCCTTCTGTCTGACTCACTATCTCTTTTTCTCTCTCTCTCTCTCTCTTTCTGTATCTATCTCTGTCTTCCCCTCCCTCTCCCTCTCCTGGTCTGAAACTCTTTCCAACTATCTCGCTCCCTCACTCCCTCACACACTGCATGACTCTCTTTCTGTCCTTGACTATAAACCCAAAGAGCCTTAACTCTAGAGACCCCTCAACCCAAAACCCAAATATGACTTTGTCCCTGCCTCTCAAAATACTAAAATTTTCTTCCTCAAATACCATTTTATGGGCTGTCTTAGAAATACTTGGCCCATGGATGGCTAACTTTGGCCAGCAAACTTTCTGTTCGCCAGCAAACAGTAGAAATGAGTGCCACTGAGTGGTACATCCTTGCATGCTGCTAGGAAATTGAGTCCCAGCTGTATGCTTTCAAGCCTGGGTTCAAATTAGTTTTGGACAGGTTTCATTCTGGAGTTGGACTCATAGGATTCTTGTTAATAAATCATTTTCTGATACAAATCCGCCCCCCCAATTTTGTGTTGCCGCTACAACATGTGTTAGTGCTGAACACCGATGTGATTCAGAGCGAACACTGTGTTTCCAGCTTGAGGAACTTTGGATCTGAGTTGAGGAGCTGGAATCTAAACTGCATATATTGTGCTAGATCAGATTACATTACATTACACCGTGGGCAGCACGGTGGCACAATGGTTAGCATTGCTGCCTCACAGCGCCAGAGACCCGGGTTCAATTCCCGCCTTAGGCGACTGACTGTGTGGAGTTTGCACATTCTCCCCGTGTCTGCGTGGGTTTCCTCCGGGTGCTCCGGTTTCCTCCCACATCACAAAGATGTGCAGGTTAGGCAAATTGGCCATGTTAGGTAAGGGGCAAATGTAGGGGTATGGGTGGGTTGCGTTTCTGCGGGTCAGTGTGGACTTGTTGGGCCGAAGGGCCTGTTTCCACACTGTAATGTAATGTAATGTAATGTAATGTAATCAGGGAAGGGAAAAGTTACCTGCTCCAGAGGGCAGTCACACCACTCAGACTAGGTAATGTGATCAGGGACAGGACTGTCGAGGAATTTCAAATCCTGAAGTTGTCCAACAGTTATAAGATTCTTGCAAACTGTGCAGACCAGAGTTGGGCCACTTGGGAGGATGAGCAAACTGACCACGGCACCTTCGTGCAAGGAAGCATTGAAGTGATTGGAGGAAATAGGAATGTTGTTGTGATAGGTAACAGTATAATGAGAAGAATAGATACTCTTCAGCAGTGAACGGGATTCCCAAATGATGTGTTGCCTTCTCAGTGTCAGGATTAAGGACATCTCCTTGAGGCTGAAGGAAAGAATCCAGTAGTCATCATCCACGTGTGTGGAGAAAATGAGTACTGCAGATGCTGGAGATCAGAATTGAGAATGTGGTGCTGGAAAAGCACAGCAGGTCAGACAGTATCCGACGAGTGGGAGAATCGACATTCCTGATGAAGGGCATATGCCTGAAATGTCAAAAATTCCTGCTCCTTGGATGCTTCCTAACCTGCTGTACTTTTCCAGCACCACACTCTCAACTCATCCATGTGTGTACCAATGACATTGGTAGGACTAGATTGAGGTATTGCTGAAAGATCTTAAACAGGAGGTAAATTTAAAAAACAGAACCTCCAAAGTAATAAACTCTGGATTACTATCTAAGGCCATGGGCAAACTAGCATAGGGTGAGTAAAGTCAAGGAGTTAAATATGTACCTCAAAGATTAGTGTGAGTGGAATGGCTTTTGGTTCATGGAGCCGTACTGGGGTAGAATGGAGCTGTTCTGGTCAGATGGGCTTTGCTTGAATTGTGCTGCAACCATGTCCTGGTGAATTGAATATCTCAGACTGTAGAGAGGGCTTTAAACTAGTTAAATAGGGGGGGAATGGTTTGAGAGAGGGGAAACGTCGGCTTGCAAATCAAAAGGAACTGGCAGCATTACAGGGAAGCCATTTGGATAATAAAACCCAGAGTCGGGCAGCGAGACACTGAGTGCACATAAAGAAAACAGAAGTTAATAGAGTCCAAAGGGGGATAAATGTTAAAAAGACAAAATTAGTGGCTATTTACTTTAATGCACATGGTATTTGGGACAAAATAAATTAATTAACGGCAGAAATACAGGTTTATAGATATGATCTAATAGTCATTATGGAGTCGTGGTTACAAGGAGATCAGAACTAGGAAATAAATATTCAGTCTTATGTCAACTTCCATGTTAATTATGCTGGGGACCTAATAGCATATTTCAGAAAGTGGCTGAAGTTTCCAGATTGCAGTGCATGCTTGTAAATGTCTTTGTTTTATAACATGCACATCTTTATAAAACCTTATCTATAATGCCTCCCTCCTCATGGAACACACTTAATCTCTGATTTGGAGTCAAGTCTTGGTTTCTCTAAAGCAGCTTTCTATTGGTCCTATAAGTCTTGTGGCTAAGCACACATGCAGTACTGTTAGAATATAACTTCTTGCTTAGGAAGCAGAAGCATTGAGTCTCAATATTGAGAGGCAGGAGGAGAGAAAACTCTAAAAGTGTTCAACCACCTCAAAGAAATTGCTTGCTCACCTGAAATGTGGCTGTCTTTCTTAAATGGGTACGTTTATTTTCAGTTAATTTTTTTCTGACACTTCCCTTCAGTACTTAATCCTTTCTTCTGTGGGTCAGGTACTGCAGTTATCAGGTGCCTTTCACTACCTCACCAAAGTGAATTTGGATGATGAGGGTTGTCAGGGGTTCCCAATTTTCCCCAGCGCTAAGCTAGTGATAGTCAACCCCAGAACTGCCTGGTTAAGACCAGTCAGCTCAATGCACGTTGATCAATGAAGGCACTTTCCTGCTCTTATGGGTCATCTGCTCATTCTGCTAAATCAACTGAAGCAGAACTCGAGTCATTGTACTTCAAGGCACCTGTCAAAACAATACTGCATCTCTAGCAATCTCCATTTCATTATATGTAACAACTCCTTCTTTCCTCTAGCCAATCATCTTTGTTTCTGATAGAAGTAAGAACACTGTAGACTCGAGGACGGCGAAGGAGAAAAAAGCAGAAGATATGAGAAAAGCCAAGGTTTTTCCATGTACTAGCATGGCTTGGACTGCAATAGCCTGAAATCAGTGAAATATGCTATGCACTGCTCTTTGCCATTCACAATGGACTTTAAATAGTAGAGAGACACTTATACTGAAAATCCTGACACACAAAGTGGTGTATGACAGATTTCAAGAGCCTCAGGGCAAACTCATATCTTTGAATTTTCTTTGAGGATAGAAATTGTGGTCAAAATAAATATGGGGATTTCGAAATGCATCTGTGAATGAACAAATGGGAAAGAATTAGAAGGTGCTTGATGTATGGGAAGAAAATGGGGCTGGAGGGAATTAATTCATCTCACCAGGTTAGTCTCTTAGAGAGGGACAGTTAAACCACTGAGACCTGACTTGGAGAGAGGTAGTCTCACCAGCAGGAACTCATTTCTAGATTCAGTCTCACCGATTTGATATATTGCCTAGATAGAGACAGTCTCACTAGCAGGAACCTATTCCTAGTTAGATAGTCTTACCAACAGGAACTCATTCCTAGATAGAGAGAGTGTCACCAACAGGGACTCATTCCTAGTTAGAGACATCCTCACCAAAAGAACCTGATTCTTGGAGAGAGAGGGAATAACTAGTAGGACCTTACTCCTAGGGGAAGACTATCACATGAAAGGGCCTTTACCCCCTACAGCTCGACAGTCTCATCACAGGATCTGACTCCTACAGAGACAGTCACAGCAGTAAAGCTGAATTCTAGGAAAAGAGGGACACACACACACACACACCATATTACCAACAGAACCTGACTTCTGATAGGATACATTCACATTTGACAGCAAATGTGGTTAGAGTTTTAAACATAAGGGCTATTGCCAGAATGTTCCTTTATATGATCCTGATTATGAGGCATGTTTGTTAAAGGGAATTTTTAATGAAAGATTTCCTTATGTAGAATTGACTGCGCATCCTTCAATCCTTTCTTATGAATTTATCAGTCAGATGTGATAGAAATACAAATAGTAATCTTCTATTATGGCTGAAAAGCTGGATTTCAATGAATAAATGATATCTTTAAGGCAATGCAGTTAGAACAGTTCTGCTTGTGCATGCTGGGAAAGAGGTTACATGCTTGTCTATATTTCGGCTTGAGGAAAGTAAACTATCAGTGTGCAGGCGCATGATGATTTGAAGCTGATCTGCAGCATAGCCTGGATTTTTGTAGATGGCACAATTAAAAATGAGAAACATGAGCAGCTAAAGTAACCCAATGTTTTGATTGGTTTGGAATATTACCCTTACACTGCAAGTAATGTTTTCTGTCAGATTATAAATGTGCTTCTGACTGCTTAAAACTAGTGCAATAAAAGAATTATGGAATAGAACTGTCAGTGGTCATCTATGGGGGTTACCTGTTCGTATGCTGACCATCAGCATTTGCCAGATCTGACCATCAGAGGCCTTTTGAGTAACCAGCCATTACAGGCTTGTCAACAGGGCACACTGCAGGCTTTTAACAATATTAGAGCTGCTCATACTAGTTGCTGTCTTTGATTATTTTTACACGTATTGCAATTGGCTTTTGATGCAAATGTCTTTCCTGAGATGCTAAGTGATTAAGTTTCTTTCCATTGTCAGCCTTTGTCGACAATAGCTCAGGAGGAGACTGAGGAAGACCTCCAGTTCCGCCGTATTTTTGAACAGATTTCAGGAGATGTAAGTATTACTGACTGCTATTAGCACTTCCTTCCAGTGAGGCTGGGGCCAGAACCTGGTTCTCACAATGGAAGTGGCACCAGAAACCTGGGGACTGCAAATGTTACACCCATATTCAGAAAAGAGGAGCAGGTTAAAGTTGGCAAACATAGACAAATCAACCTAATTTCATTGGTGGGGCAATTTTAAAGACAAAATTTCCAAGATAAATTGATTATCACTTGGAAAATTTTGTGTTGACAAATAACATCTGGCTAAGAATTGTTAAAAAGACAATTGATGTTTCACCAACTTGATTGAGTTCTATGATATATATTAGTGATGCATGCATCTAAGTTTGCAAATGACAGACAGAAATGTTGTAAGTTGTGACAGAATTCAGGATGATATAGACTGGTGAAAAGGCAAATACATGCTTAATGAAATGTAATGTAATGAAATTTGAGGTGTTAGACTTGATAGGAATAAGATGGAAAGGCAATCTTAACTAACAGCATAATCTTAATGGGGTTGCAGAAATCAGCAGTTACCCCGGCATCAGTTGATGATATTGGTTGAGGTACTACTGCTGTCAGTCGATTGATATTCTTGTCATTACCTCGATAGAATTGTTGAATATTTCCCCCTCGATAGAATTGTTGAATATTTCCCCCAAACAAAAAATTATTGTTTTTCATAACTAACAGGCCTAAAGGAAAGTTTATTATTGTTTCAAAGTAACAAGAAATGCTGCAGAGTTGTAGTGGAGGAAAGACAAACTCTGAACTTAAGTTTGTAACAAAATGTAAGTGTTTTATTTTGTTCGCCACAGGACATGCAGATCTCTGCATTGGAACTGAAGAATATCCTAAACCGTGTTGTTAAAAAACGTAAGTACCGATTAAACCAGAAACCTGATTGGTAGAATAAAGTTGTGTGCGATAATACCAAATGTATGCAACGTTACCTCGGAAGTTGAACTATGTTTTCATGATGGCTTTGGTGACATTCTAATTCACTTGTTTCATCTATAATATCTGGTCAGCGCTGGCTGCAACTGGAGACATTGCCCATTGAAAGTGTCCTTGTGAAAGGCTAGTGAGCCACCTCTTGAACCGATGCATTTAGGTAGTGCAGGTGATGGATTTGTAGGCTATCCCTCATTTCAATGATGACATCTATTCTGGGTTGTGAGACTAGAGTCACATCATTATAGAGTCATATAGCATAGAAACAGACCCTTTGGCCCAACTCATCCATGCCAACCAGGTTTCTTAAACTGAACTATTTCCATTTGCCTGTGTTTGGCCCAAATCCCTCTAAACCTTTCCTATCCATGTACTTGTTCAAATGTCTTTTAAATGTTGTAATTTTGCTCCTATCACTTTCTCTGGCAGCGCATTTCACATAGACACCACACTCTGTGTGAAAAGGTTGCCCCTCAGGTCCCTTTTAATCTTTCTCCTCTCACCTTAAATCTATGCCTTTTAGTTTTGGACTGCCCTACCCTGGGGGAAAGTCCTAGCTATTCACCTTACCTATGCCTTGTGATTTTATGCACCTCTGAAAGGTCGCCCTTCAGCCTTTTATGCTCCAGGGAAAATAGTCCTAACCTATCCAACCTCTCCTATAACTCAAACCCTCCATTGTCGGCAACATCCATGCAAATCATTTTTGCACCCTTTCCAGTTTAATAACATCTTTCCTATAGCAGGGCAACCAAAATTGTATGTGGTATTTCAAATGTGGCCTTACCAATGTCTCATACTGCTGTTGTGGGTTTCTATGGGGTTTTAGGCACATAGGGTGGAACATTTTGCCCATAGTGTTAGGTGCATTAGTCAGAAGGAAATGGGTGAAGGAAATGGGTCTTCAGAGGGTCGGTGTGAACTGGTTGGGCCGAAAGGCCTGTTTCCACACTTGTAGGGAATCTAATCTAATCTCATGATGCAGTGGGATTTAGAGGGTGGGATTTGTTTCCGTTTCTTTTGTATTGTCATTCTGCCTCATCATTCAGACATTTAGACTGAAAGCTTGATAAAAAAGATATCAATATTTTGAACATTTGGGAGCAAGTCAGTCAGTCAGTCAGTCACAGGGTACTGGCATGGATAGAGGATTGACTGACTGGCAGAAGGCAGAGAGTGAGGACAAAGGGATTTTTTTTCAATTTGGCATCGAGCAACTAGTGGAGTTCAGCAGGGGTCCATGTTGAGACCACAATTATTCGTGTAATACATTAACGATCTAAATGAAAAAAACAGAGGGCATTGTTACTAGGGATAGGTGGATGGACAGGTGGTGTTGAGGAAGTGGGCAGACTGAAGAAAGACTTGGACGGGCAAAGAAGTGTTAGATGGAATACAATGTGGGAAAGTATGAGGTAATGCACTTTGGTTGGAAGTATAGAGGCATAAACTATTTTCTAAAAGGGAAAGACTTCAGAAATCTGAAGCATCAAGGGACTTGGGAGTCCTAGTTCAAGATTCTGCAAAGGTTAACATACAGGATCAATTGTCAGGTACAAAGACAAATGTAATATCAGCATTCATTTCAAGAGGGCAGGAATACAAGACACGAGATGTACTGCTGAGGCTGTATAAGGTTCTAGTCAAACTACATTTGGAATATTGTGAGTAGTTTTGAGCCCCATTTCAAAGAAAGAATATATTAGTTTTGGAGGAGCTTTACAATAATGATCCCGGGGATGAAAGACTTGTCATAAGAGGAGTCGTTGAGGACCCTCGGTCTGTAATCAGTGGATTTCAGAAAAATGAGGAGGGATCTGATTGAAACTTACAGAATAATGAGAGGCCTGGATAGAATGGACATGGAGAAGATTTTCCACTCGTAGGAGAGAGCAAATCCTGATAGCACAGCTTCAGAGTGAAGGGATGATCCTTGAGAACTGAGCCAGAGAGTGGTTAATCTGTGGAACTCTTTATCATAGAGGCCTGTGGAACCAAATCATTGACACTATTTAAGACAGATCATTTCTTGATTGGTAAGGGAATCAATAGTTATGGGGAGAAGGCAGGGAAATGGAAACATATCAGCCATGATCAAAAGTGCAGCAATAGGCCGAATGGTCTAAATTTGCTCCTGTATTTTAGGCTCTTATAGTGGTTATATTTATCGCTGGTACACAGTCCAAGTCTCCATGTTAATATACAGGGGTGTGATGATGCCAACAGCTCTGTAAACTGGGACCTGTAGTGGCTTGCAGAGGGTTCAGTTGTCAAGCACTCAGTGCTTTAGTTTGTAGAACACTGAGCTGGTGCCGCTGATCCAGTGTTGAATTTTCTCGTCTGTGGTGGCCTTTTGCAAGGTTACTACAGTTATAACATTCCAAATTAACAACATTCCAAATTACTTAATTCACTATAAAGTCCTTTGGGATCTCCTGAGGGTGTATTATGTACTGTATAAATTCACTTCTTTCTTTATATTTTTGCCATCATGGAACAAGTTGATCAGTGAAAAAAAATGAACAATTAAGGTTCCCCCAAAGAGTCCGTGGAACATTGGTAGTGCCCTACCTCTGAGCTGTAGGTCTGGATTCAATTCCTGACTGCCTAAGAGATGTGTCATTTTGTGACTGAAAAGGGGCCCCTTAATGTATTATTGGTTCAAGGTGCACTATTAAAAGGACCTGCAAACTGTATAGGAATGTCACTATAATACATATAGGCAGTGGGATGCTCCAGACTTTATGAGAGGAGGTTTGCACTCCTACTATTCTCTGTTCCTTTTCCCTTTCATTCCTTTCCATAATATTTAAATTTTTTTGATGCATAATTCACTGATTGTGAATAATAGATGTTCTTTGTCCTCAGACAAAATGAAAACCGAAGGGTTCAGTCTTGAGTCTTGTCGTAGTATGGTTGCCCTCATGGATGTATCCTTTCTTCTTCTCTGTTACATGCATTTTTTTTATAGGTGATTGTCTAAGACATGTTTACTTTCACTTCAAACTCAACAAAATGTCTTGAGGATTCAATGATGTAAGTTGGTTAGAGGTGTGTCATTAACTCCTTAGAAGACTTAAGGGAACAATGCGTGATCAGTCTGAAATCTGCAAAGGTTCTGTGTTAGGTTGTTGGCCAATATTGAGATAGTTATTTTCCAGGCTGGATAACCATAGCTGCCATACAATTGTTCTCAGCACCATTTTATTGGAGAAGGGATCAGCTGACCTCAATTTTGCATGTAAATCAAAATTTTGGAGTTAGCTTATGTATCCACGCAATTTTCTTTTTGGATTGCCTTTGTTTGTCTTGTTTTCTCCTCTTTCACTCTAATGGAGCTGACTTGCATTGGATCAATAGGCACTGACGAGTCTTCAGTGTCTTGCTAAATGGCTGCTATTCATATGTGAGTCTTGTATAATTGGTGAACTGTAGGGCATATCACAGCAGAACACAAAGCAAGATTTCAGTGAGTCCCTCTCTCACTGCACACCCCAGGTCATCTCCTTGCCCAGAAGCTCTTCAGCCACGTTTCTCTATCGCCAGACCATAGCAACACGACGGCTGGAGGAAGAGCGCCTCATCTTCCGCCTAGGAACCCTCCAACCACAAGGGATGAACTCAGATTTCTCCAGTTTCCTCATTTCCCCTCCCCCCACCTTGTCTCAGTCAAATCCCTCGAACTCAGCACCGCCTTCCTAACCTGCAATCTTCTTCCTGACCATGCTGCCTGACCTGCTGCGCTTTTCCAGTAACACATTTTCAGCTCTGATCTCCAGCATCTGCAGTCCTCACTTTCTCCACAAAGCAGTCCTCACCTGATTTCCATATTCATTTAATTACTGCAGAAACTACTGGGTGACAATTGAAAGAAAGAGAAACCAGTCCCATTTCCATCTGCCACGACTGAGGACTGATACTGATTGTAGCTAATTGCACTGCTTGTTTGTGATCAATTAACTCAGCACCGGGTCAAGGCTAAGTTGAATTTATATTCGTATCAAAAAGTTTAACCAAGTTCTCTGATCCCTTGCCTTTAACTTTGTTTCTGTTTGTTGTGTTTTCACTAAAACAATTTTTCCCTTAAAATTTGCTAAGATATAACTTTACTGAAGAGCACCAACAGTTATTGGAAATGTACTCATGAGATACAGCTTTTAATGATAATGCAGTCACCTGAAATAGTAGAGTTAATCTGCAAATGTTTGTTAAACCTTTTGGGAACAAGAGCAGGCAGAAAATCACAATTCCCCTAAAATAATTCAGTTTTATTGATCTACCTTTGCCATTGTTTTTCTTTCCAGTAGGCAGCATGGTGGCTCAGTGGTTAACACTGCTGCCTCACAGAACCACGGTCCCAGGTTCAATTCCAGCCTTGGCAACTGTCTGTGTGGAGTTTGCATGTTCTCCCTGTGTCTGCGTGGGTTTCCCCCCACAGTCCAAAGATGTGCAGGGCAGGTGAATTGGCCATGCTAAATTGCCCATGGTGTTAGGTGCATCAGTCAGAGGGGAAATGGGTCTGGGTGGGTTACTCTTTGGAGGGTCAGTGTGGACTGGTTGGGCCGAAAGGCCTGTTTGCACACTGTGGGTAATTTAATCTAATCTAAACATTGTCCTTTAAACCGACTTTTAACAATTGGCTTCAATGATCTTTCCTGGTTACTTATTTCACAACTCCTTTGTCTTTTTAAAGTAGATTAGATTAGATTAGATTACTTACAGTGTGGAAACTGGCCCTTCGGCCCAACAAGTCCACACCGCCCCGCCGAATCGCAACCCACCCATACCCCTACATCTACCCCTTACCTAACACTACGGGCAATTTAGCATGGCCAATTCACCTGACCTGCACATCTTTGGACTGTGGAAGGAAACCGGAGCACCCGGAGGAAACCCACACAGACACGGGGAGAATGTGCAAACTCCACACAGTGAGTCGCCCGAGGCGGGAATTGAACCCGGGTCTCTGGCGCTGTGAGGCAGCAGTGCTAGGTGCTGTGAGGCAGCAATGCTAACCACTGTGCCACCGTGCCGCCCACAACTGAGCATTTTCTTGAGGCGTCTCTCACTGTAACTTTGTTGAGATTCAGGGAGCGTGAATTCTTGATTTTCATGACCATGTTACAGTATTAGAACTGAAAAAGCCACAATTAAATTTGCCACAAAGATATTTCTTCTTCCTGAAAACTTATTTTGACTTGCATCATCCACTGAAATGCAAAGTCATTACCATTGAAAACAAAGTCAGCTTTGTCAGTTCTGTCAATAATCCTGAAAACATCAATCAGTTCACCATGTCGCTTCCTCTTTTCCACTGAAACCAAAGCCAAATGTTTCAGTTTCCTTGCATGATAAATTCCTGATCTCTTCAATATCTTCATTGCTCCCCTATACCTCTTGTCAAGGACAATAATAGCTTCCTTATGATGAGGTAATCAGGTAAAGGTCTGATTAATTTATTATTTTGGAATAAGGCTAACACTTTCAATTTGTTACAGACATGGGGAATAAACTGACGGTGCATCAATCTAATACCGACTGCTATTATTTAATTATGTTCATTTGTTTTCATACTTACAAATTAAGTCCAGCAGTAAATGTAATAGGCCGCATAGTCAATTTTCTAAAGAACAATATGTACTGATTTGGATGTAATATTGACACTGTCCCATCAGAAGTCAAATGTGAATGATCTCATTACCATTGCTGGACTACCACTATTTTGTATTATCTTTCATTGTCTTCCTTAACATTACCGACGGCAGACAGATGGATCTGGAAAGCTTAATTTGATGGAGTTTAAGCAGCTCTGGAATAAGATTAAGACATGGCAGGTATGAAGCGCTGGAGGGTTTATGGTATCTATATCATGGTGTATCATGTCTGAATTAGAATGGGTTCAACATCTTTAAAATTAGTATTTGCAAAGCATAATGCAGCCAGGTATTGCCCACTTAGGCTAACAGGACTTGTAGAAATGTTAAGCAAATATTTGATAAGCTTCTGTCTATAATTGTAGAACTATATGGAGTCATAATTCATTGCCGCCCATTTCTAATGATTTATCGGATTACCCAGGCAACTCAGCAGTGGAGGAAGTAGTCCAGATTTAGGGAGTCTTCCTCTGCCAAGACCCTTGTCCCTTCTTCACTGTCACTGAGGTCAAACAACATTGTGCGCCAATTCTTGATCAAAGCCAATTGCAAATAATTTACCTAGTTTTTAGATTTCCAGTGAAATTAGATTTAATGTCTGCAGCACGTAACCAGGGCTGTCCTCAGGCTCTTCTTTTTTCTGCCTGATGTTTGTTTATCCTTCCATAATACGAGCATACTATTTCACAGACATCAGCAATACAAATACCACTATCACATGTCTCTACTGTTGTCTCCACTATCACAGCCAAGCCTGAATCTGTAGTCATACCTACAGCACAGATCAGGGATTGAACCTACAACCTTCCAAGTTTAAATGGGGCAGTATGACTCTTTGTAGCGCGATCACACACTCGGCTATTGAATGGGTTGTTCACCTGAGATGACACTTTCTCTAATAGTGTGAACAGTTTAAAACATAAACCTTGAGAGAATTAACACCTTGATGCCTCATCCATGTATGAAACAATCTGACCAGATATACCAAAAAAAAGTCTGATTTGCACTCCACTTCCTTTAAAGCATGCACTGTCAGCCAGATCAGCTGGTGATTCAAGGTCCAGCATCATTACAAATTAGCATCACTTAGGACTGTTAGTTGGTGCGATTGCAATTTAAAACCACTAATAAATTAAAAATGGATTGTGGTCATTCAGTAGTGAGCAAAGGGGCTAATCCTTGGCTCTGAACTGTGACAGTCCCAATATGATGATGAATATTCATGACCTCAATCTCATCACATATTCTGCCTCCAGTTCCTCAGACATAATTAAGAAACTGTATTCTGTCGTCGGTCTCTCAGTTATGATTCTGTGACTATATTCTGACTTCAGTTCCTGAGATATAATCCAGTAACTATTCTAGCCTTGGTTCATCATGAACATATGAATTAGAAGCTTGAGTATTTCCAGGCTTTCAACTCTACCACTCGATAAGATTGAGTGATCTGATCGTGGCTTCAACTTCATTTTCCTGTCTTACTCCTATATCCTTTTACTTCCTGATCAGTCAGGAATCTGTCAAACACACTATAAATATTTTCAATGAAGCAGCCCTTGCTCTCTGGGGAAGAGAATATCACAGATCAATGAATCTCTGAGAAAGAAAACAAATCACCTGTCACCATGTTAAATAGGACACTCCCTAGTTTTTGAACTCTGTCTCCCAGTTCTAGTCATGTAATCACTTACTGTACCTGAATGCTAATTTATTGTGATTCATGTACCAGGACACCTTTGTCCCTCCTGGTCTTGCAGTCTATCTCTATTTAAATAATATGCTGCTTTTCTTCTTGTCAAATAGCACTACTTCACATCTTTTGCATTACATTCCATCAATCAATTTTTAGCCCTCTCACTTAACCTATTTAAATCCCTTAGCAGACTTCTTATGGCATACATCAGTTTATTTCTGTACCTTTCTTTGTGTCATCAGCAATTTTAGTATCCACATATTTAATCCTTTCCATCCAAGTAATTTCTGTATGTTGTATCTTGTTAAGGCCCCAACACTTGCTCTTGTGCTTTCTGTAATAGCTTGCTAATCTGAGAGTTCCCCATTTATCCCTACTGTCAGTTGACATGATACAATAGCTGTTTTGTTTCCCCAGTGCCAGATGTGCAGAAGCAAGAGATATCCTAGCTCTACAAAACCAGATTTCTGAAATGGCTGCCTGCTGTTCCCACATTTGGTCCCACAACAATGTTGGGTAATGCATAGAACTGGGTGACAAGGAGAAACCCTAAGAGGCTGCTCAGTTCCCAAGTTCAGCTGGGCAGAAAGCCTGCTTTGGGGCCTCAGTTTTGTGTTCATTGTTTAATAAAACATAAAATATCCCTCTGGCTCTCACACACTCACTCTATGCCCCATCAATACCACCCTATACCCTGTGGTCTAGACACCAAGGACTCCAAAATCCTAATTAACTGGCCAGTTGCCCCTAGGAACTGGGAATGCATGAACCACCTCCAATCCCAGTCCCAATATCAGCTTTACAAATATAAGAAAGGCCAGATTTTGGAGCAAGACTTGGGATTTTGATTCCTTCTGGCATTTATTGCTGCAAGAAGGTTGCTTTCTGTCATGGTGAAAATCAGAGCCAATAACTGTGCCACAACCTCATTTATCAGCTATGATCGAGTAACTGTATTTCTGGCCTCATGCTCACAAAGATATGTTTTCATTATGATTTACTGATTCTTTGCAGGAAATATTTAAGGAATATGACAAGGATAATTCTGGCGTAATTGATAGCTATGAAATGCGCACAGCTGTGAATGATGCAGGTGAGTGGGAGTCGATCAGGTTTATTTATCGATGGGAGTTTGACTGTTGTACAGGTTTTTTTTGTTCATTCATAGGCCATGAGCATTGCTGTCTGAGCCACTATTGAATGCCTATCACTAGTTGCCTTAAAAAGGTGGTGGTGAGCTGCCCTTTTGAACTGCTACAGATTGCAGTTGTAGCAATCTATGCTGTAGATTGAAAACAATTCCCTTAGGGAGGGAATTCCAAGATTTTAACCCAACAACAGTGAAGGAACAGCGATGTATTTCCAAGTCAGGATGTTGAGTGGCTCAGAGGGGAACTTCCATGTGATAGTGTTCTCATGTATCTGCTACCCTTGTCATTTTAGATGGAAGTGGGCCATGGATTTGGAGGGTACTGTCTACGTATTACACCTATAGTAAGGGTGTTCCAGAGTTTTAATCCTGTAACAGTGAAGGAACAGTGACAGATTTGCAAATAAGGTCAGTGTGTGGCTTGGAGGCCATCTGGTGGTGTTTCCTTGCATCTGCTGTCCTTGACCTTCTGGATGATGAAGATCACACATTTAGAATGTCCTATTAAAGGAGGCTTGAGGAGTTGCTGCAGTGGATTTTGCATGCGGTATACATTGCTGCCACTGTGTACTCGAGGTGATGGACATAAATATTTACGATGTTGGTGCTGATCAAGAAATTATTTTATCTTGGATGCTGTCAAGGTTATTGAGTTCTATTAGAGCTGAACTCATCAAGTGATGAGTATTCCATCACTGGATTCCTTGCTGCCTTGTAGATGTGGAAAGGCTGTCTGGATTCTCAGTCTCTGACCGACTCTTGTTGTCACAGTGTTTACATGGCTAGTCCAGTTTTCTGAAACTGGAGGGAAGTGTTTGGTAAGACCTACCTGAGAATTTAGTACGTTTTTTTCTGTCTTGTTCTTCAGGTTTCCACCTGAACAACCAACTTTATGAGATCATCTCCATGCGCTATGCCAATGAAGATATGAATCTGGACTTTGACAGCTTTATCTGTTGTCTTGTGAGACTGGAGGGAATGTTTAGTAAGTGCAACACTATCCGGAATGAATTTTCCTCTGTTATAAGGAATCTTTGCTGTCTATGTGGTGCACTGGGTTGAACACTTTTGTGATCTGGATTTATAATCAGCACCACATAGGTAGACTGAAGCCCCTTCTCTCAAGGTCCAGGAAATATAGCAAACCGGAAATTTTATTTATAAATATGGTTGCATTATTCAGTGATCCCCCAATTTAGCTCCACTTTGTTCTGTGAGTTCCCCTAATATTCCTAATGATATTCCATCATTTGTTATCGATTATCCCCACCTTTCCTGGTGACCTCCTCATATTGTTCCTGGTGTTGAGATTGCCATCATTTCTAATCATTCCCCCACCACCCCGCCGCCTCCCCCATATATTCATGGTGACATTCCTCGACCGTTCATCAAGGCCAACAAACTATCCAGGCAGCCACACCTTCATGATCTGTGTGCTTCTCTCCACCCAACATTTCATATTCCTAACTATTACTTGTCCCATCCTCAACCACCTGCACCACCCAACCACCATCGCTCTCTCTCCTGCTTCAATCCAAATCCCCTGACCAGCAGTTGCATCTCCCTGACTACCAATCAACCCAACTCAGGCCTTACCATATCTAAGGTTACCTAGCAATTAGAATAACCCTGTCATCAGTATTCCCTGCCCCTCTATGATTTCTTGTATTGTCCCCCTGCTGGACACATTGCATTCTTTGTTTGCTTTTTTGCTGCAGATTATCTTTTTTCTTATAGGCCTTTATCCCATCAATCAAGCTGCCTGTGAACAGGATACAAAAGAATACTAGGACCTGCTCCAGAATTCGATCTTCTGGTTTTCCCACTTCTAAACAGCTCCTCACATGGAACATCCTTCCGGGTTATATTTCAGGCTTCAGGTTTAGTCACTAACCATGTACACATTACAAAGCCATCAGAGAATAATTTTTCACATTGGTTACATATTTTTGGGTAACGATGAGTAGAGACGTAGAAAAGTCAGTCTTTGGGCAGTCACATTTCTCATGATTCTGAATGATGCCAGCAAGAGCTCAGAGTCAACACGTTTGACCTTTTCAGCTAGGGATTGGCATATGACCCAGAGAGCAATGGGTAAAGTAGTGAGGTGGCGATGAACAATGTGACATTTGAAACTACCCTGCATTAACTGATTCTGTAGTCCTCATTGAACTGATACATGTGGAACTGAGCCATAAAATGAATGAGGCACAATGTTGATTCTTGATCTCTACTGAGTTAGCAGATTCCAATTCGAAAACTGTAGGATTAAATAAATTACAACACCCAAAGCAGGCTGCTTGACCAATGAGTCCATGTTTGTGTTTATCCTCCAAACAAACAGTTTGCCCACCATGACCCCATGGTCCCATTATCATGTTTCCTGGATGAGGACAGATTAGGATTTGGTTGTGATGACTTCTTTCAGTGCTCAATAAAGGAACAGCTATCAACGCACAACTGGCTAGGCTTACACATGGGTGAGGTAGTGGCAACTTGCACTGAGAGAACCGTATTCCATTAGGAGTCAGAGGAGCAAATTAGACAAGGAACAGAAGTTATATCTGTTATACATTCAAAGAGAAGATCTTTTTACATCTTTCAAATATTTGAATGATGTCTATATGGGTCTGGTTCTAAAACAGCTGGAAATGTGTTGCTGGAAAAGCGCAGCAGGTCAGGCAGCATCCAGGGAACAGGAGAATCGACGTTTCGGGCATAAGCCCTTCTTCAGGAATGAGGAAAGTTTGTCCAGCAGGCTAAGATAAAAGGTAGGGAGGAGGGACTTGGGGGAGGGGCGTCAGAAATGTGATAGGTGGAAAGAGGTCAAAGTGAGGGTGATAGGTCAGACTGGGGTGGGGGCGGAGAGGTCGGGAAGAAGAT
>NC_057719.1:85916055-86062787 GCF_004010195.1 Chiloscyllium plagiosum | reverse complement strand
GAGGCGGTGGATGGGAGATCCCCCGAGGTGATGAGGTTATGGACGGTCATCACCCTCACCTTGACCTCTTTCCACCTATCACATTTCCGACGCCCCTCCCCCAAGTCCCTCCTCCCTACCTTTTATCTTAGCCTGCTGGACAAACTTTCCTCATTCCTGAAGAAGGGCTTATGCCCGAAACGTCGATTCTCCTGTCCCATGGATGCTGCCTGACCTGCTGCGATTTTCCAGCAACACATTTCCAGCTCTGATCTCCAGCATCTACAGACCTCACTTTCTCCTGGTTCTAAAACATAAAGGCCAAGATTGGTTCCCTTTTTAGCGTCTGGATTATTACTTTGTGATATTATCAAATAGGGTCTGTAAGAGATGCTTGAGGCTAAGTGGAAGTAGAGAATATCTGATAGTTACATGTTACTTAAAAGTAAATTGGCGAGAACTTGACCGTAGGGGAAACAGTAGTGTTGGTGGTGCGTGAGCTAAATAAATCTGACCAGAAAAGCATATGACAGAACTCTGACTAATCAATATTTTAAACTTTGATGTTTAACACTGCATTCTCAAAATTATTGGGCTTAGCCAATGTTAAAATCAGTTTATGTCTTATGTTGTTTCTTAAGAAAAGGCACTGTCTTTATTTATGATTTGAATGAAGGAATCAAAAGTATGCTAGCTAAATAAACTAATGACACAAATATAGGTAGCTGAGTTTTGAAGATAATATAAGGAGTCTACAAAAGGGATGTAGATAGGTTAAGTGAGTGGACAAAGATCTGGCAAATGGAGTACAATGTTGGAAAGTATGAAATTATTCATTTTGACAGAAAAATTAAAAAAGCACAATATAATCTAAATGGTGGGAAGTTGCAGAGTTCTGAGATGCAGAAATGATTTGGAGACGCCGGTGTTGGACTGGGGTGTACAAAGTTAAAAATCACACAACACCAGGTTATAGTCCAACAGGTTTATTTGGAAGCACTAGCTTTCGGAGCGCTGCTCCTTCATCAGATGGTTGTGGAAAATAAGATTGTAAGACACAGAATTTATAGCAGAAGTTTACAGTGGATGTAACTGAAATTATATATTGCAAAAGACCTGAATCGTTTGTTAAGTCTCTCACCTTTTAGTTGGTTTCAATTCTTTCATATGTATAAGATGAGAAACTTAACAAACAATCCAAGTCTTTTTCAATATATAATTACATAACACTGTAAACTTCTGCTATAAATTCTGTGTCTTACAATCTTATTTTCCACAACCATCTGATGAAGGAGCAGCGCTCTGAAAGCTAGTGCTTCCAAATAAACCTGTTGGACTATAACCTGGTGTTGTGTAAGATGCAGAAAGATCTGGATTCATTAGTATATGAATCATTAATAGAATGTTATGGTTTATTGCGAGGGGAATTGAATGCAAGAGTATGAAGGTTATGCTTTATTTATAGAGGTCATTGGTGAGACCGCAACTAGAGTACTGTCCCATCATACTTACAGAAGGACATTAATGCATTCAAAGCAGTTCAGAGAATATTACTACACTAATACCTGGAATGAGTGGATTACCTTGTGAGAAAAAACTAGTCGGTCTATGCCTGTATCCTCTGGAATTTACAAGAGTCAGAAGTGACTGAATTGAAACATATAAGATCCTGAGGGGATATAACTGGGAGGATATTGAAAGGTTGTTTCGTCTTGTGGGAGAATCTAGAGCTAAGTGTCATAGTATAAAAATAAGGGGTTGACCATTTAAATCAGAAATGAGGAAGCATTTTTTCTCGTGAAAGGTTTCTCTGGATACAGAATCTTTAAATATTTTGAAGGCAGAGGTAGATAGAATCTTGATTGCTAATAGGATGACAGATTATCAAGGGGATGTACAGAAATGTAGAGTTGAGGTTAAAACCATAATCTTATCAAATGGTGAAACCAGCAAGAAGGGCCATGTTGCCAACAGTTCTTCCTCATTTATATGTTTGTATGTGTTCATTGACTCCTTTTTGTTCTTCAGGAGCCTTTCATGCCTTTGATAAAGATGGAGATGGAATCATTAAACTCAGTGTTCTGGAGGTAGGTGCAACTCGGATGACAAGTATATTTCTCTATCAAGTCACCAAAGACACAAAGATACTGTGGCTTTCTAGGGCATTTTAAATCCTGACCTATGCATCCTTGGATATTCATTTTTCAAGATTTTTAAGATATTATGCACTGCCTTCATTTCCCTTTCATAATTATATGGTGTGTGGATGACACCTGCAAGTAGTATGATATTGCCATGTTTGCAAACTGACAATGGCTGATACTTGAATATTTAAGAGAATTTGACGTTTTGGAAGGACAGCAAAGATTGAAGTTATGGACCAGGCCAGAACCCCCTCAAAATAATTTTGAGCATACACTTTATTTTTATCTTATTTTAAAGACAGACGTGAAGTGGGTATTTTAGGTGTGATGCAACTGGTCAAACCACTTGACTTTAAGCAAAACAGAATTTATTTAAACACTACCGTTGAAACACGAACAAAATAAAGCAGAATTTAGAGCAACTTAACTAATTAACTATTCCAATATAGTAACATTCCATAAACACACCCCTTGCCAAAAATTTAAATTCAAACACAGATTCTTAAAGGCAGAAGGGAACAACACCCAGAGAGAGATTTTAGAGGAATCATGTACTAAAGCTTGCAACATTTCTGGACTCTAATATCTTGTGACTGCTGCAGCTAAAAAAAATCTAGAGAAAAACTGAAGTGGGAGAACTGGCCACTCTCCTTCCATTGTTAAACTGTTAAACTCCCGCTACTCCTTGGCACCTCTGCCTTTATGACCTCTTCAAAAAAAAGGACAAAATAATCTTTTTAAAGTGACAGCATCATCATGGTGGAGTAAGCCTATTAACGAGTACAGCAGAGAGCAATGACTTTGGTTTGGAGTACAGGTCGTCCGCTATAACATGCGTTTCGTTAACTCAAATTTGCTGTATTGTGATGATGAATTGGGGACATTGTTTTAAAGTGCAAACTTTTAAAACGTGTTGGCTGTAACACGATTACATTGTCAACACTTTAAGTGCTCTTTCTAAAGCAAGACTTTTCTGTTATGCAGGATTGCACAACAACGCAATCATCATGTTACAGAAGAACTGTCTCTATCACAATGTACAATCAGTTTCGGTGGATAGAAGAAATAGTGAAGGACAAAAGTAATGGATGAAAGTAGCTTATCCTGACAACAATTATACTCTAGGGCAAAGTATGATTCAAGAAATAATAGGGCTTGGAAGAAGGAATTGTCATGCTGATGGGCAATTTTACTTTTCATGATTGGATAAATCAATTTGCAAAGAAGTGCCTGAAGGAACACCTCATTTGGGACAGTTCTTAGCACAAATTCTTGTGAAACTTGAAATAAATATTTGTATCTGGCTTCACAGTAGAAGATACGAGAAACATTCTAAAATTAGTAGAAAATAAAGTGGGAAAAGGGAAATAAACACAATTACTAGAGCAAACCTGATTGGCTAACTAATGGGATTAAAGGCTGACAAAGCCCTTGGACCTGGTGATTTGCATTTTAGTGTTTGTAACTACATGGCTGCAGAGACAGTAGCTGCATTTTTTATAATCATTCAAAATTCCCCATGTTCTGGAAAAGTCCTAGCTGGTTGGAACACTATTTAAGAAAGGAGGGAATAGTAAACAACAAACTAAAGCTCATTAGCCTAATATCTATCATTGGCAAAATGCTAGAATTCATTAATAAGGGTGGAACAGCAGGACAATTAGAATATCATAATACAATCAGGCTGCATCACTGTGGTTTTGTGAGAGGGACATTATAAGGTGGATTAAGGGGAAACCAGTGTATGGAGTGTATTTGGGTTTCCCAAAGGTATTCAGTAAGGGGTCACACAAGAGGTTACTGCAGAAGCTGGAGGCTCACAGTATTGGGGTGATATATCAGCATGGATGAAGGATAACCAATAGGAAATGGGCACTCAAGACAAGTGGATCATTTTCAGGTGCACAAAATATAATGACTACTTACAGTTTATATGAATGTCATGAATGTAGGCTTGAATCTTATCACAATAACATTTGCTGACAATGCAAAGATAAGTAGGAGAATTGTGAAGAGGATATAAAGTGATTGCAAAGGGATATAGATAAATGTGAAGTTGTCTACTTTGGCAGGAGGATTAGAAAACAGAATTTTTTAAAATGAGAAGAGAATGCAAAATGATATATACCGAAGGATTCATATATTTGCATACATGAATCACAAAATGCCAATATGCAGACACAGCAAGTAATTAGGAAATGCAGTTTTGGCCTTCATTATAAGGAGGATAGAATATAAAAGTAAGGAAACCTTCCTACAGTTGCACAGTACAGCGAGACCACACCTATAGTGTTATGTGCCATTTTGGTGTGCTTATTTGAGGAGCAATGTAGTTGCATTAGAAGCAGTTCAGAGAGGGTTCACTGCATCCCTCAAATAAAAGGGCTGTTTTGTGATGAAAAGGCTAAGGTTAGTAGGTTGGATCCATATACATTGGCATTAAGAAGAATGAGAGCTAATCTTATTAAAATATATACAATTCTGAGAGGGGTTGGCTGGGTAAGTCCTGGGACAAGGTTTCTCTACAAGGGGAAATGTAGAGTTACGAATGCAGTTTCAAAATAAGACATTTCCCATTTAAGATGATGAGAATAAATTTCTTCTGTCAGAGGATGGTTGGCATTTGGACTTCTGTTCCTCAAAGAGCAAGAAGATTGGATCATTTATGCTATTCAGTGCTGAGCTAGAAAGATTATTGGTCAACCATGGATTCCAGTGTTATGGGGGACTTGCAGGAAATAGCAGTTATGATGATAATCAAACCCCTCATGTATTTTTGAATGGCAGTGCAGGCCCAAAGGGCTGAATAACTAACAGCTGCTCCTATTTCTCATTAACTTATGATCACAGCAGCACTGAAGCCCATTGCACATACAATCCATGTCTGGGAACAGCATGAATTTTGCAGATCTCTTTCACCAGTTCCCCTTATCTATTAGAATCATGGAATCATAGAACCCTATGGGCGGCACGGTGGCACAGTGGTTAGCACTGCTGCCTCACAGCGCCAGAGACCCGGGTTCAATTCCCGCCTCAGGCACATTCTCCCCGTGTCTGCGTGGGTTTCCTCTGGGTGCTCCGGTTTCCTCCCACAGTCACAAAGATGTGCAGGTCAGGTGAATTGGCCATGCTAAATTGTCCGTAGTGTTAGGTAAGGGGTAAATGTAGGGGTATGGGTGGTTTGCGCTTCGGCGGGTCGGTGTGGACTTGTTGGGCCGAAGGGCCTGTTTCCACACTGTAAAGTAATGTAATGTAATGTAATCCTACTGTGAGGAAGGAGGTTGTTCAGCCCATCAAGTCTGCACCAACCCTCTGAAGAGCCAGATTCCTACCGTATCCCATAACCCCACATTTAGTACAGCTGATCCATCTAGCCTATAAATCTCTGAACACTACGGACAATTTCAGTATAGCCAATCCACCTAATCTGCACATCTTTGGACTGTGGGAGGAAACTGGATCACCTGGAGGAAACCCATCCAGACATGGGAGAATGTGCAAACTCCACACAGTTGCCCAAGGCTGGAATCGAACCTAGGCCCCTACCGCTATGAGGTAGCAGTACTAATCACTGAGCCACCGTGTCGCAATTAGTACTGTTATTCTGGCATGTCAGTTTTAACATTAGGGAGGTGGTGACTCAGCCTTAGTCTGCAGGTGTCATTCTGTATTGAAATCAGTGTAGTGGGTGGGAATCCAACTGATAGTGCGGGTTGTTAAAATTTCTCTCCTTAGTGTGTCAAATAGTTCACACTGCTGCTGGTGCGAGGGTTGTGAAATGTGACTGGCTACTTAACGGGGTTGATTTAAATGGATTAGGATAAGGGGTACTGATTCTTTGAATGTTAAGAAGAAACTCCATTAAAAATGTTTTGGTGAATCTTTCTGATGGATTAACTGATTAGTTATCTTCTTTGATTTGTTATTTTACCATGAGATACATCTTAGAAAGCTCTACTTAATGGTTTTGGTATATTGAATATTTTTCATTGCAGGGTGAAGGTTGGATGGTGCAAATGAAGTGTTCTTCTCTGCCTTTCCTCATATTCTTATGTGTTGTTTTCAGTTGAGCACTCTGCATTCCATACAGCTGGGATTAATGTTTATTCTGTCCTTATTTCCACAGTGGCTGCAACTCACCTTATATGCTTAAACGTCTCAGGACGTCTGGTGGCTTACATGCCTGGCTATTACCTCAAGCTCAACACCGAAACCTCAACAGTAGAATATGCAAAGCCAGTCTCTTCTATACCTGATGACATTCAATGATGCTTCAGGAATCTGGGTGGAAACTAGCCTGTTATTTATTGTTAGATCAGCATGTCTTACTGCAACTTTGTGAATCTTTGCTAGGATGAGAATACAAGTTTTCTTTATCTCTCTTGTATGATTTTACAATAAAACCCCCACTCTAGCCTATTTTTCCAGTGATCTGGTAGGTAGACACATTGCCTGGTTAACATTGAGTAGAAGATTCCATCTTCACTGTTTGGTTTGTGACTGTCACTGGTTTCAGTATCCCAGAGAAGGGAAATGACGTCCACAGTTTCATTCAGTTGGCACTGCTTCATCAATAGTGTTTGAAAGATAAACATGGAAAGAAGGTTATCTAATTTTATCAATTGGATCAATGGACTGAAGAGTGGCAGACGGAGTTTAATTTGGATAAATGTGATGCATTGCATTTTGGTAATAAAAATAAGGATAGGGTTATACAATTAATGATGGGGCCCTGAGTAGTGTTGTAGAAGTAGAGTGTCATGGGGTTCAGGTACATAATTCTTTGAAATTTGCATCACAGGTAGACAGGATGGTTAAAAAGGCATGCTTGCTGTCATTGTTCAGAGTAAAGGTGTTAGGACTTTGGTGAGGCCTCTCCTAGACTATTGGGTACCATTCTGTCACTCTGTTACAGGAAGATATTAAACCAGAGAGGGTTCAGTAAATATTTACCAGGATGTTGCCAGGAATGGAGGGTTTGAGATATAAAAATAGACAGGAAAGGCTGGGACATCTTTCACTGGAGCATAGGAGATTGAGGGGTAACCTTATTGAGGTTTACAAAATCATGAGAGCATAGATAAGGTGAATGATGAAGGTCTTTTCTCTAGGATGGGGAGTTCAATACTAGGGGGCATGTTTTAAGGTGAGAGATGAGAAACTTAAAAAGGAGCAACTTTTTTACAATGAACTGCCAGATAAGGTGGGTGCAGGTAGAGTTACAACATTTAAAAGGTATTTGGATAAGTACATGAATAGGAAAAGCTTGGATGGATATGGGCCAAATGAAGGCAAGTGGCACTAGTTTTGTTTGGGAACATGGTCAGCATGGACTGGTTAGACCGGAAGGTCTGTTTCTGTGTTTTATGACTCTGCAGCTGAATAACTAGATACTCGAGAATGCTTGAGGGAGCATTAACTAAATTATTTGCAAGCTTCTATGTACATTTATTATCCAGCAGACAAATAATCAACAATTTCGCCCTTCTACTTTACCCCCAATATGTGCCTATTACAGGATCAGGTTCAGCGAGGTTAGTACTGACAGTGGATTGCAAATAATGATAGCCCCGCACCAAACTATTCTCTGAACTGATACTGTGAGTGGCCCAACTTTGTACACCTGCTTAGTAGTTCAAGAAGAAGGCCCACTACCTTTTCAGGTTAACTCATTCTTTTGCAGCCAGGAACAGCTTCTCTCTATCTACCTATCCAACCCAATCATGATTTTGAAAATTTAGATTGTAATATTTTAGCCTATTTCTGTCCAAGGAGAACAATCCCAACTTCTTCAATCAATTCTCATAACAGAAATTTCTCAATCCTGGAACCATTCTTATAAATTACTTCTGTATTCTTTCCAGTGCATTCTCATCTTTCCCATAATGTGGTGGCCAGAACTGTACACAGTACACCCTCTGATGTCTAACAAGTACCTTGCACAAGTCAGCATCATCTCCTTGCTCTTGTATTCTATGCCCCTATTAATAAAATTGGGACCTCTGTATACTTTATGAAGTGCTCTCTACCTGTCCTGCCATCTTCAATGATCTGTGTACATATATACCTAGGCCCCTTGGTCCATCACCCCCTTTAGAATTGTATTTTATATTGTCTTTTAATGTTCTTCTCACCAAAGTGCATCATATGATATTTCTCTACATTGAACCTTATCTGCCACCTATCTACCCACTCCATAATTTTGTCAATTTTTTGGGGGGTTTCATACATTGTTCTCCTCACAGCTTACAATTTGTTCAAATGCCATATACAAACTTTGCAAATGTCCTATGTATACCATGATTCAGATCATATATATGGCAATACAAGGAACTGAGGAACTCTACTATAAACTTTCCTCCAATCTGAAAAATACCCATTGACTTTTACTCTGTGTTTCCTATCAATCACTCAATTTTGTATCCATTTTGCTACTGTCTGTTTTATACTATGACCTACGATGTTCCTCACAAGCCTGTTGTGTGACACCATATCAAAACTTCTGGAAGTCTATGTATGTCACATTAACAGCGTTACTCTCATCGATCCTTTATGTTACCTCTTCAAAAAATTCCAGCAAGTTAATTAAACACAATTTCCCCTTTAGAAGCCTGTACTGATTTTTCCTATTCAACCCACCTTTTTCCATGTGATTACTGAATAATTATTTCTGGAGGTTTTCCCTACCACTTTAGTTAAACTAACCAGTCTGTAATTGCTGTAATTGTAATTGTTGTAATTGTAATTGTTACAGTTTTTCTTGAACAAGGCTGTAATGTTTGCAATCATCTAGTCTTTCGGCACCTTCCCTGAGCCGAGGAAAGCTGAAAGGTTATGGTCAGTGTCCCCACAATTTCTACTCTCACTTCCTTCTAAATTCTTAGATATATCTCATCTGGTCCCATTGCCTTGTCAACTTTAAGTACCTTTCTTTATTAATTTTATCTCTTCTAGTAAGAGTTTCTTCTTCTGTCATCATGGCCTGGGCAGCATCCTCTTCTGTGAAGATAGGCACAAAGCATTCACTTAACACTTGAGATACAGCCTCTGCTTCCATGTGAAAATCCCATTTCTTCTGATTGGCTGTAGTCCTCCTTTAACCAGTCTGTAACTGTTCGTATGACTATAGAAGACTTCAGGACTTACCTTTTTTTTTCAGTTGCTAGTCTGTTCTTATACATTATCTCTGTTTCTCTTATTTGCTTTTTCGCCTTCCCTCACACCTTCAGAATTCCTGTTGGCTCTCAATTGAATTTCCTGTCTTACGTCTGTCATATGCACACTATTTCTTTCTAGTGTTAATTTCTGCTTCCTTTGTCATCCAGTGAGCTCTGGATTTGTTTGTCCTATCTTTTCCATTAAAGGGAATATATCTCAACTATACCTAAAACATATGGTATGTGAAGGTAACCCATTGTTCAGTTGCTGTTTTTCCTGCCTACCTCTTATTCCAATCGATCCTATTCAACTTTAATCTTACTCCATTAATGTCAGCTCTCCGCTAATTGATTGTTCTTACTCCAGATTGTTGCATATCATTCTCCACCATTATCCTGAACCTATAATACAATGATCACTTAATTTCCAAGAATCAGATCCAATAATACATCCTTTCTTGTTGGACTGGACACATACTGTGCTAGGAAACGCTCCTGAACACAACCTAGAAACACTTGCCCATTTCTGCCATTTGCACTATCAGCACCTCAGTCCATATTTGGGTAGTTGAAGCCCTCCATTATAGCTACTCTTTAATGTTGGCATTTCTCTGTAATGTCCCTGCAGATTTGTTCCTCTACATCCTTTCCATAGTTAGTGTTGTATAGACCACACTAAGCAATGTAATTGTACCCATTTTATTCCATAGCTCTGGACAAATTGTGGGCGGCACGGTGGCACAGTTTGTGGGCGGCACGGTGGCACAGTGGTTAGCACTGCTGCCTCACAGCGCCAGAGACCCGGGTTTAATTCCCGCCTCAGGCGACTGACTGTGTGGAGTTTGCACATTCTCCCCGTGTCTGCGTGGGTTTCCTCCGGGTGCTCCGGTTTCCTCCCACAGTCCAAAGATGTGCAAGTCAGGTGAATTGGCTATGCTAAATTGCCTGTAGTGTTAGGTAAGGGGTAAATGTAGGGGTATGGGTGGGTTACGCTTCGGCGGGTCGGTGTGGACTTGTTGGGCCGAAGGGCCTGTTTCCACACTGTAATCTAATCTAATCTAATCTAATCTAAAATTAACTCTGTCCTTCATCCCTCTGAAGCATCTTTCTTCTCCAGCAATGCAATGTTCTCCTGAACCATTACTGCTGTTCCTCTTCCTTCCCTATTTTTCCTGATTCTCTTCAATGCCCAGTCTTGTCCTTCCTTGAGCCAGGTCACCATAACTGACGCAGTATCAGCATTTCACATTGCAATCTGTATCTGTAACTCCCCGACCTTACTTACTATGCTCAATGCATTTACATGAATACACATTTATTCTGTTTTGGACTTCCTTTCTGTCTCCTGTACTCCAACTTCACCTATTATCTCACTATTCTCTATGCCATTCCACTAAGTATTAAGCTATCCCTAAGATAATCTTTTTGCCTTCATCCACCAATTCAATGTAAACATGAACGTTGATGAAGGGCCAGAAATTGTTGCAGTGATGGGTTTGGCAGCAAGAAACAGTACTTAGATTTTTCTGCTCCCCAGTTATATTGTGCTACACTTACATTGCAAAATGCTGGAATATTTATCTGATAACAAGTGCAGTGATATCAATGATAAAGTTAAAAATCACACAACAGCAGGTTATACTCCAGGTTATTTGGAAGCTCTAGCTTTCGAAGTGCTGCTTCCAAATAAACTGTTGGACTATAACTTTGTACACCCCAGTCCAACACCAGCATCTCCAAGTCATATCAATGATATAATGCCTCACGAGCATCATGCTCAGTGGTCTTATTGCTTTAATCAGTGAAAAAAAATACTCAGTGTTTCAGGAATTCCTCAGTACAGCATTTTATGATCTTATTTCTTTCCCTAGTCAAGGAGATAAGACTGAGCAAAGTGAACCTCTGGTCTTAGCCAGTTAAAGAGAGACAGAGTGAATGATGAAAGAATAAGTAGGTAGAATTAGAGTCAAACAAAATTCAGAAACACAAAATGTAAAACAAGAGATAGTATAAAAGTGTGGATTGAGAAGATAGAAAACAAGACAGAAAGAAAAAAATTAAGTAGCAAGCAGACAAAATTGTAAGTCAATTGTAATTATGAATTTCTATGTTGGTCCTTGAGCAGTTATTGAGGGAATGGCAGGGCAGATGGGCAAAATGCACAAACTCTTTCACCTTGAAATGTTGAGCCAGCAAACTCAACCTCTCACTAAGAACAGTGGAACATGCAATGGGTCATGCATTTTCTTAAATTCTGTCATGGGACATGGGAATCGTTGGCAGAGCTAGCCTTTGTTGCCTGTCCCTAGTTATACTTGAGAAGGTGGTGGTGAGCTGTTTTCTTCAACTGTTGCCCTTCATGTTTTATAGGTAGACCCACACTCAAGTTAGAGAGGGATTTGTTATTGTAGAAATATAAGAAATGCTACCATCTAGTTCATCTTCTATCACCCTGATACTCACATAATTGTAGAGCTGATGACTAACCTGAAAAGATCAATCTTAATCAATAATTATACAACACACCAGAAATGCCTGTAGCTTTGGAGACTATAGGTCTAGAATCATTTGTTGCTCTCTGGCCTGCTTTACGTACAACTTGTTAAGTCTTAAACTTATACATATTGTGTATTTCAGGATGTTATTAACTGAAAGAAACCTATCGAATTACCACTTCTGTGTAAAAACATTTTGCATCTTCATTTTTATTGCCTTCTCAATCTGGCAGGAGCTTGAATGGCAAGCAGAGCACAATAGATTGCCAAGACATATGCGAAGGATTAAGAAATACTCTCACAACAATTCTTTACCTGCTGGAGTAAGACCCCAGAGCTTCTTTTGGTCATGCTATAGATTTCCAAAGTTCATTGCCATTTCAGGATCATAAATTGCATCATCATTAAAGTCCATACAACATTGCTTACAAGCAATTATCACCACAGAGTCATAGAGATGTACAGCACTGAAACAGAGCCTTCGGTCAAATTGTCCATGCCGACCAGATATCCCAAGCCAATCGAGTCCCACCTGCCAGCACATGGCCCATGCATCCCTCCAAACACTTCCTATTCATATACCCATAGATACCTTTTAAATGTTGCACCACTTCCTGTGGCAGCCCATTCCACACAGGCCCCTTAGGTCTCTTTTATATCTTTCCTCTGTCAGACTAAACCTATGCCCTCTAGTTCTGGACTCCTCCATCCTAGGGAAAAGACCTTGTCTGTTTACCCTATCCATACCCCTCATGGTTTTATAAACCTCTATAAGGTCACCCCTCAGCCTCCATGCTCCAGGGAAAACAGCCCTAATATACAACCTCTCCCTATAGGTCAACATCCTTGTAAATCTCTTCTGAACCCTTTCAAGTTTCACAACATTCTTCCAATAGGAAGGAGACCAGAATTGCATGCAATATTCCAACAGTGGCCTAACCAATGTCCTGTACAGCCAAAACATGACCTCCCAACTCCTGTACTTAATACTCTGACCAATAAAGGAAAGGATACCAAATGCCTTCTTAACTATCCTATCTACCTGTGACTCCACTTTCAAGGAGCTATGAACCTGCACTCCAAGGTCTCTGTAGCAACACTCCCTTGGACCTTACCATTAAGTGTATAAGTCCTGCTAAGATTTGCTTTTCCAAAATGCAGCACCTTGTATTTATTTAGATTAAACTCCATCTGCCACTCCTCAACCCATTTGCTCATCTGATCAAGATCCCGTTGTAATCTGAGGTAACCTTCTTGGCTGTCCACTACACCTCCAATTTTGGTGTCATCTGCAAACTTACTACTATACCTCTTATGCTCACATCCAAATCATTTATATAAATGACGAAAAGTAGTGGATCCAGCACCGATCCTTGTGGCACTCCACCGGTCACAGGCCTCCAGACTAAAAAACCACCCTCCACCACCACCCTCTATCTTCTACCATTGAGCCAGTTCTGTATTCAAATGGTTAGTTCTGCCTGTATTCCATGAGATCTAACCTTGCTAATCAGTCTCCCATGGGGAACCCTGTTGAACACCTTACTGAAGTCCATATAGATCACATCTACTGCTCAGCCCTCATCAACTGTTTTTGTTACTTCTTCAAAAAACTCAATCAAGTTTGTGAGACATGATTTCCCATGCACAAAGCCATGTTGACTATTCCTAATCAGTCCTTGCCTTTCCAAATACACGTACATCCTGTCCCTCAAGATTCTCTCAAACAACCTGCCCACCACCGATGTCAGGCTCACTGGTGTATAGTTCCATGCCTTGTCCTTACCACCTTTCCTAAATAGTGGCACCACATTAGCCAACCTCCAGTCTTCCAGCACCTCACCTGTGACTATCGATGTTACAGATATCTCAGCAAGAGGCCCAGCAATCACGTCCATAGCTTCCCACAGAGTTGTAGGGTACACCTGATCAAGTCCGGGGGCTTTATCCACCTATATGCGTTTCAAGACATCCAGCACTTCCTCCTCTGTAATATGGACATTTTTCAAGATGTCGCCATCTATTACCCTACATTCTATATCTTCCATATCCTTTTCCACAGTGAATACTGATTCTAAATACTCGTTTAGTGTCTCCCTCATCTGCGGCTCCACACAAAGACCGCCTTGCTGATCTTTGAGGGACCCTATTCTCTTCCTAGTTACCCTTTTGTCCTTAATGTATTTGTAAAAGCCAAGACAGTAATAATTCATATTTACATGGTAATTCATAATTGTCATTTGACTTTTGTGAAGCTAATAGCAAAGCACTGCTAAATGTCCAGAAATTTACTTTTTCCTGAAGATCTTCCACAATCTAATATGTGCAAAAGTTACTGTACCATTATAACTCCAGCAATTTCTGGTTCAGAATTTCTGTCTAACACTCTAATCTTGGAATATGAATTCACAGCATCCTAACTCTTTATATGGAGAAACGTTTCCTGTTGGTTCTAAATCACTACGTTTAGCAACTGCAACTCTGGCAGCACCTTTTCCTTACACAAGGAGCTCAAAGGAATCACATTGAATTTGAGGAATGTTTCAAACCATGTTAGACATATTACGGTGCTGTTACTGCAAAACATACAAAGTTCACAGCCAGAAAGTGACTGCAGTATGAACTTGGGCTGATCAGAAATGTCAACAGCACAGCTTCCAAGATAGTTGAAGAAGGTGCAGCAGCAAAATTAAAGATAAGCTGTGGTGGAGTCTCATCATTGAGTGGTTGTGCAGTCATGTTGCATCTGATATATTTAGATTTCCTAATACACATCTGCTTGTGCTATATTAAATTTCTGCTTGAGGACAATACATTTATTTATGTGTAGGAGAAAAGAAAAACAAAGTAACCTGCTCACCAATGTTGATTTTGGATTATATCAGAATCACTTGACTCCAGACTTCAGGTCAACATTGGTCCAAATGTGCACCTAAATGCTGAATTACAGAGGTCAGAGTGACAGACCTTCATATCAATGAAACGTGTAGAATCAAAGAGACCTAGCAAAATTGAAGTCACCAGCAGTAACAGGGAAACCCTCCACTGCCTGAAGTCATACCTAGCACAAAGCAATTTGCTTTTTGCAATTATTAGAGGCCAACAATTATATTGCTGAAGGAGTTCCTTCGTGCAGAATTTTTGACTCAAACGTCTATATCAGCTTCATCACTTACCCCAATGGCCTTCCTAAAGTCGGGTACGGGTGTGTTTGCTGAAAACTATAAAGATTAAGAAGGACGATTTGAAGGAAATCAGTAAGAAGGTTGTGCTGGAGAAATTAATGGGCCTGAAAGCTGATAAGTGCTCAGGATCTGATAGTGTTCAATAGGTGAAGGAAGATGGCTGTAGCAACAAACAATCCATTAGTAATCATGTTTCGAAATATCAGTGATCTTGCAATGATTCCTGCAGATTGGTAACTTGCAAATGTCACCTGACTGTTTAGGAAAGAAGTGAGGAAAAAGGCAAAGAACTACAGACATGTCAACTTCGCATTAATAGTGGGGAAAATGCTAAGAGCTATCATAAAGTAATAAATGAACACTTAGGGGAGGGGGGGGGGGGGGGCCTGATTCAGCATTACCAGCATGTTTTTGGAAAGGAAAAATCGAGTTTGACAAATATATCTAAGGTTGTTTTTTCAAGATATCACTAACAAAATTGATAAAGAGGAGTTGATTGATGTAGTCTATTAAGATTTTCAAAAGGCTTTTGATAATTTCTCCCTCAGATTAAAGTATTACTCCAATTTAGTATTGGAGGAACTGTAACTGTCTGAATTAAGGATTGACTAACAAACAGAAAGTGAAAGCTAGGAATAAATGGATTATTCTTATGTTGGTGGACTATGACTAGTGGAATATATGGACCCCACTTAGTGGAGTATTTGGATGTGGGGACCAAATGTATTATTTGAAGATTTGAAATGACACCAGGTTAAGCAGGAAGGTGTGTTGTGAGAAAGATGTAAAATGTTTTCAGGAAGATTCAGACAGGAACGTGGCAGATGCAATAAGTTGTGGAAAAACATGACATCATCCATGTTGGTAATAGGAACAGATGTGCAGGGTATTTCTTAAGGGATCAGAGGTTGAAAAGTGGAGATTTGCAAAGGGACCCTGGTGTTCTTGTCAATAAGTCAGTGAAGGCTAACCTGCAAGGGCAGCAAGTTATTAGGAAGACTAATGCAATGTTAACATTTATTGCAAAAGGATTTGAGCACGGGAGTAATGAAGTCTTGTTTAAATTGTATAGGACTTGGTTTGATTGCACCTGAGTATTGTGTGTAGTTTTGGTTTTCTTATAACAGGAAAGATATTGCCATTGATGGAGTGCAATAGAGATTCACCTGATTTGTTCCCAGGATGGTAGGTCTGTCCAATGAAAGGAAATTAGGGAAACTGAGCCTATACTCTAAAGTTTTGAGGAATGAGAGGTGATCTTATTAACTCTATAATTATGTGATTATCAGGGCAGACCTTAGTCTTTCTTATGTTTCTGTGATAACAATTCTCTCCCTAACAGTCTCCATTAATAGCTATTCATCCTCCTGGTTAGATTGTTATCCACTCCTGTGTCTGTCTAACTGTTCTTCTCTCTCTTTGGGCTCTACCAACACCCATCATTTACTTCTTACCCCCTCCCCCAGCCTATCTTCTGCATATAAACTGACACTTTCTTAGCTACAATCAGTTCTGAGGAAGGGTCACTCAACCTAAAATGTTAACTCTGATTTTTCTCCATCGATGCTGCAGCCATTGAGCTTTTCCAGCAATATCTGTTTTTGTTTCTGATCTTATTAAAATTTACAGAATACTTAAAGGAGTAGACAGAGTAGACGCAAACAAGATGTTTCCCCTGAATGGGGTGTCCAGAACAATTTAAAACTATAGAGGATACCATTTTGGATCAAAATGAGAATTGTATTTGACTCGGAGCTTAGTGAATCATAGGAATTCTCTACTGCAGGGGGCTGTGGAAGCTCAGTGTTTGAGTATGTTTCAAGTAGAGAGTGATAATTATTTGATTATCAATGTCATGAACAGTAATGGGAAAAGTGTGGGCAAAAGACATTAAAATGTTCAATTGGACATGATCATATTAAATGGCAGACCAGCCTTGATGGCTAAATGGTCCACTGCTGTTAGTACGTTCCTAATGTTTGTGGAGGGGTCTTGAGATACAGTATTTATGACTGTCTCTGAGCTAGAAGGTCAGGGTTCAAGTTCTACTTACCTGTGAATTGTGTCATATCATATCCACACAAAGTGTTCAGGATTATTTGCAGCTGCTCAGATATTGAGGTAGTTTGTGCCTGCCTATCTAAAGACTTAGATTAACATTTCATGGACTGATAAATGATAGGTACCATTTTATCTACACAAGTGCAAGGCTGTGACCATCTCCAACAATCAAGAGTCTAATCACCTCCCTTCCCTTCACATTTAATGGATTATCATTACTGAATCCCTCATTATCAACATCCTGGAGGTTACCATTGGTCACCAACGGAATCAGACCAGCTATTTAAATACTGGCTACAAAGGACGTTCTTAATTTCTGACTCCTCAATACCCACATGCATGGCACATGCTAGGATGTGATGAACTAATCTTTATTTGCCTGGATGAGTGCAACTCCAATTACAATCAAGAAGCTTGACACTGTCCAGGTCAAAGCAGCCTGCTTGCTTGGCTTCCAGTCACCCTGAAAAATTCACTCCCTCTCTCACTAGGTTGCAGTGGCAGTAGTGTGTACAATCTGTAAGATGCAACACTCCCATCTTGCAAGCAATTTTTTTTAAATGATAAAACTCAGGATAGTATGTTAGAGAATGAGAACTGTCTGTTAATGATCTGTGATTAATTATATGAATCAGGGCCATGTGAATGACTGAAGGTTCCATTTGTGTGTGTGTGTGAGACAGAGAGAGAGAAAAACAATTTATGAGGGTGGGGTGAGTTCAAATATAAGTTATGATGATATTGAGGCCAAGTGTGTGAGAAGTGAGGGACTCCCTGAGGCTACTAATTTCATTTTCATTGTATTGTGAATCAAGAGATTGAGTATAAAAGTCCATTCTATGGTCTTTAACTATATCCTATTCTCCATTCACAATTATTCCTTAGACAAGTAAAGTAAATTGAGCTTCTCCTTTATCCATTTATGAAGGTATTTTCCTGCTGCTCTGGATCTGAGCCCATCACTCTATCTTTTTAATTTTTAATTTTAAAAAAAATCATCTTTTTACCGAAGCTGTCAACTACCATTTACAAGTCACTGAACTGGGTCAGAAATCTTTGTTTAAAGTTATGGCAGCAATCCTGAAAATCACAAATTTAAGTCAATCATAAATTCCCACAGGAACCAATATTAAAGTCAGAGGTGAGTGCCTTTCAACATTTTTCATCTTGGAAAATTCCGAAAGGTCAGTAGTGGGAGACTGTGTATTGAGTCGGGAGAGATAGCTGAGGTCTTGAATGAGTACTTTTCTTCAGTATTTACAAATGAGAGGGACTGTATTGTTGAAGAGGAGAGTATGAAACGGACTGGTAAGCTAGAGGAGATACTTGTTAGGAAGGAAGATGTGCTGGGCATTTTGAAAAACTTGAGGATAGACAAGTCCCCTGGGATAAATCCTCGGATATGTCCTAGGATTATGTGGGAAGCAAGAGAGGAAATTGCAGAGCCGTTGGCAATGATCTTTTCGTCTTCACTGTCAACGGGGGTGGTACCAGGGGACTGGAGAGTGGCGAATGTTGTGCCCCTGTTCAAAACAGGGGATAGGGATAACCCCAGGAATTACAGGCCAGTTAGTCTTACTTCGGTGGTAAAAAGTGAGGTCTGCAGATGCTGGAGATCAAAGTTGAAACTTTATTGCTGGAACAGCACAGCAGGTCAGGCAGCATCCAGGGAACAGGAGATTCGACATTTCGGGCACAGGCCCTTCTTCAGGAATGAGCAGAGAAGGAATAAGGCAGAAGTACATCTTTCTCTATAAGTTCCTTCCAGAAGTGCAACCACAGGATCGGTTTCAGCATCACTAATAACCTTGTCTAGTGTCTCAGTGACTCTAATGAGGGATCAACATCTTACACTCAAAGCAATGGACAAGGCCAAGGAAGGACTCGAGTGAATCTTGAACAATTCCTAGCCTGAATCCCAGGAGACAGCAAACTAAAATATCCCTTTGGATCTTCCAATCACAAATTAAAGAAAGATGAATATCTGGAAGTGCATGAGTGGCGAGAACAGAGCGCAGTAAACAAAGTACGATGGTATCCTCACCCTGAGGAGATACCTAGAACATGCCCTTGTCCTAACCAACACCTGTGTCACCTTTATGGTCCAATGTTGCATGGCTCCTACTGGGCTATATCATAGTGTGAGCATAGAACTGCAGAAATGTCAATCTCTCTCTCTCTCACACACACACGCACCCACAAAATTGACAATCCTCATCGGGCTGGCCTCCTAGTTGAAGCAGTGCTGCAAGAAAATTAACATCAAAGACCTCAAAGTTACAACCAAGGTGGCTCTTCCCTGTCAGTCACTCACTGCCAACCTCTTCTTCAGTCATCAGGAGCTACAGTGTGACAATAATGCCTGGTCAGCCTCAGAGTACACCAGAATAAACACCTGTAAAGAGGCCTTGGTCTCTCTACAAAGAAACACTTTGACCATTGTGATGCAAACAACAAACAGATGCAGGATTTAATCAAGTTTGTGCACAGACTTATCAAGATTGGATTTTCCACAATGGCTCAAGAGAAAAGTAACAAGCAGCTAAATAAGCCTGAACCCATAACATGAAGAACAAGTATTGGGTAGACAGAGTTTGGGAGATGCAGCAACTTGAAGACACCAAAACATCTCTTCAGCACTATCAAGATGAACAATGTGGCCCAAGTACTGAAGATTAGTAGAGAGAATATTTTGATTCTTCAACCAAAATTCTGTCTTTGACTCAAACATCCTCAACTTCATCACTCAATGCCCTTCCAGCTTGGTATTGATGCTCCTAGTTCCTGAGTAAAATTAAGAAAGCAACTAAATAGTTGAAAAACAACATAGCCCCTGTACCAGATGGAGTACTTGCTAAAATTCAGAAACATAGCTAAGAAGCACTGCTGTTACAGCTGTACAATCCTGTTTTGCTCATCTAGGAAGAATAATATATGCCAGACAAATCTCAAGGTCACTTTGATCATGACTATCTTAGGGGGATGGTAGACCCATACATTCAGTGTCATGGGATCAATGTAATCATTGCTGTTCCTGAATTACATTAGTTACTTGAAATTTTAAGCCTAACATAAATCTGACAAATTTGCAAAAGGCATTATAATAGTTCAGGCAGTGGAATAAAAGGGATGCAACTGAAAAATGACAAAATTAGAAAAGAATAATTACACATTTGGCTTTATATTGATCAATACAAAGCACTGCATTTAGGAAACAAAATTCTTTCCATATAAAAAGAGAGATCAAAAATCAGTATGTGATATCAAATAAAGAAGCAGAGGTGGAACTTCTGGAATCATTTAAGATCAAGTTAGATCTTGAAATGGGAGAACTTTGGGGTCATCCTGGACAGATGATTTAAGATAGACAATCAAACAAACTTCCTCACAAGAAAGTGAATTCGTAAGATGAGGAAGGAAAGGAGAGAAACAAGGAACAGCCAGCTCCAAAAAATTGCGGCTAAAAAAGGTAAAAGAAATTATGTGAAATCATTCCTAGTAAGGCAATGGTCATCAATTTACAAAAACAAATCAGCCAGAAATCACTTCTGGAATCACCATTCCTGTGGCATAAAATATATATAAAATAGAAACATAAGAAACATTAGTAACAAATAAAAGCATTCCACACAAAGCCTGCTCCAGTACATTAACTCTTACTCTACCTAACTGTAATTTAAGTAATGTGAATGCATTTGCATTTCTTTGCTACATTATTTAAAATAGCTGTGCTTCATTTTGTATAAATTGTCAATGACAGTTAGTAGTATTTAATTGCAAACTTTTATTGGCTTATTTAGAATGGCACACAATGCAAAATAACAAAATATGGGCCAAAGGTTTCACCAACAAAGGTTGTCAAACACCCCTTTATCCCAGTCCTATTGTGTCTGCAATTGTCTGCTCATTGTCTGCAATTATTCCATGTTGTACAGTTTTAATCTAACATAATGTAACTTGTAAAAATAGAAATACGTTGCCAGGAAACACTGTTAAAAGCCCTTGCAGCAATGAACCAACACTGACATGAAACACAACTGAGAATGTTGATCAATAAGCATTCCTACAACAACAGTTTGAAGCTGTCAAAAATGTTTATTCAGCAAGAAAAAGGTCATCAGCGGTAATAACTGGCAAGTGGTGACTATGAAATTAAGATTTCTATGAAAAAACATAGGTATTCATACTAGAGCAAATGTCACGTTTCACTATGCATATTGTAATTGTTATTATAATTGTGCAGTAATGATAAGCTATGCAGGGCAATCATTCATTTTAAAACACAAGAGAGTATAGAAATGTACAGTCCAATTCACAGTGTAGAAATAACCAGTTCAAGGAATAAAGGAAATATACAACCTACATACAATTTCAAACAAAGTGATAAGAAAAGTGGATACAATAATATGTCAAAACAACAAATTAATGTTGATCTGCGTTTCTCTGAATGTTGCTGCAGTTAAGACTAGTCTTCTACATTACTATATTGATAGCAGGTAGTGTGACAAAAGTTTTCCACATTACTTCAGTTTCTGAAATAAAAACAAAGTACTGGAGAAATGCAGCAAATATGGCAGTTTCTGAGGACAGAGAAAGAAAAAGACAAGTCCAAGTTCAAAGTGACTTTCCTTCTGTAAAGACATTCTAAAGCAGAGTCAGACTGGATTTCAGACATTAAATCCATTTTTCTCTCCATAGATGCTCCCAGACCAGCTGGATTCTTATTTTTTGTAAATTTCAGATCTCCAGAAACTGCAGCATTTTGCTTTTATTTCAGAAGCTGGAGGGTAGCGTTTTTGGGAGGGGAGAGGGGGTATTCGTGTGAGCACAAACAAGAGAGGATTACAGGGATAGGGTCAAAGATGGAGAGATCTGCACAAGGAGATTGATCTGTATAAAGCAATGACATAGCACAGAGAAGAGAATGATGCAAAATATGTGATTAAACATATGGTCAAAAAGATACACAAATACAGTTTAGCAACACAGAATTTGAAGTCATACAATATGATTGAAAAATCAGGAATGACAACATAATCTTAATTGGAAAACAGAGAGAGAGTGAAGGAGAGGAAAAACAAAAGAAATTTGTTGTCCAAATTCAATTTTTCAGATTTTGGAGTGTCACCAATGTAATACTATTTTCCACAAGGGGCTAGCAGTGACAGGGGGAGAAGTCAAAATTGAGGGCATAGGGTGGATGTCAGGGGTAGGTTCTTTACCCAGAGAGTGGTGGGGGCATGGAATGCGCTGCCTGTGGGAGTGGCAGAGTCTGAATCATTGGTGACCTTTAAGCGGCAACTGGATAGGTACATGGATAGGTGCTTAAGCTAGGACAAATGTTCGGCACAACATCGTGGGCTGAAGGGCCTGTATTGTTCTATGTTCTATGTTCTAAACACTCTACCGTATATCTACAACACCGTGCATTCTGAACTGAAATACTTTTCATGGCAAAATAAATCCCTAACCATAATAAAACTCTTTGCAATGCGGTATTTTAAATACCTGTACATATTTTTAGATTGACAAGGCCCCATCTAGTGGCAGATATTTGTCAATGTGTGGAGCTGCACTAGAGCAACTGGAGCTATCACTCAATAGAACACTTCAGAATGGTTCAATGATGAAGAGGTGGCCCAAGTACAGAGGGCAGGAGACAAGGCTGAAACAAGGGCAGAGGGAAGTAAAAATGGATGATGCAAGGACAGTGGGGAGGCATGGCTGGGGTTAGGTAAGGGATAGCAAGGCAGGGATGAGTTAACAACATTACACTGGAAATCCAATGTAATATAAAGAAGCAAGACTTAAAAATAAGCAAGGGTGAATTGATATTAAGTGGGAACACATAGGTTGTGGACCGAATGTACTCTGACTGCAAATACAAATTAGAGGCTGGGAATTCTGTTGGAAGCAGTATATCTCATGTCTCCCAGTGCTAGTCCACTATTTACAAGGCATAATTCAGTTTGATGGATACTGTCTACTTGCCTGGATAACTACAGCTCCAATAACACTCAACAGCTCCATATATGGAGGACAAAACATCCTACTTGATTGGCATCCCATCTACCAACTTAACCATTCACTTTCTGCGTCAGTGATGGACAATGGCAGCAGACTGCACCATCCTCAAGATGCACCACAACAACTCAAGAGCATTTTCCTAACCAAGCTAGCATAAAAGTATGGTTGATTTATATAAAAATCCATCTGGTTCACCTTAAGCCTTTTAGTGAAGGATATCTCCCATCAGTATCTTGCCTCCATGTAACTTCAGATCCACAGTAGTGTGGTTGACTATTAACCACCCTCTGAAATGGCTGTCCCATGAAAGAATGAAGAAAACACTCTGCCTAGAAGGACAAGGGCATCTGACGCATGGGAACATCATTGCCTGCAAGTTCTCCTTCAAATCGCTCACCACCTTGACTTGTAACTTTATCCCATTCCTTTACTGTCACTGGGTCCAAATGCTGGAACTCCTACCTTAACAGCATTTAAATGGACACCCACAGCTCAGGAAGGCAACTCATCACTACTTCTCAAGGGAAAGGACAGATGGGCAATAAAGTTTAGCCTATTCAGCAATGCCTACATCCTGTGAAACAATTTTAAAAAAGCAATTTTGAGAGAGACATCTCTCTCTCATCATGTCTCCTTTCAGTTTAATCCTTGAGTATCTTGCTCTCTTGCCACAGTTCCAACCAATGCATCCATGGAGGATGTGGTGATGGACAGTCTCCTTCTCGTCCAGTTCATCTCTCCCAATGGATTGAGCCAGCAGATCAGCTAAAGAATGTGTATTCATTTGTGAACAAACATTGTTGTGGATGATCGCATCATGGTCAGAAAGCTGACTGAAGGGTTATGACTAGTTTCCTTTTAATGAAAGTTCCCTTCCTTGTTTCATCTGCCAGCACTTTCCCCATCAAGATCATTGCATTGATAGTGTACTTGTCACCAGATCATATCTTGTCCCAATGCCCTGCTTATCAGTTCTCCTCCTGTGCACCTCACTTTGAATACCAAACTCACTTTTCACTCAAAATCATTGTTGTCTCTCAACCATAAAATAGGAGGTTTTCACTGCTTTTCTCCTGCAGCCCTTACACTGATTAACTTCATTCTGATTTCAACCTCTATTCTATCTCATAATGCTTTTTGTCCTTTGAATTCATTGCCCTCTTATTCTCCCTAAATACTTCCTTCCATATAATCTTCCCAACCCATGTTCACAGTGACCTTGCAATCTTGCCATTGTGACCTGTCTGAAAGAGCAATCTTCCTACTCCCAGTACCCTGAATTCTCTTCCAATTGCACTCCAATTATTTTGTCTTTGGATAATTATCGAACTCTCTTTCAAAGACCTCAATTATTTCTGCCTCCATCACATGCCCAGATGGTGCATTCCAGGTCCAAATAACTTTGGGTTTTGCTCATGCTGACATTATCATTTTGCCAATCAACTGAAAATAGCTCTTTCTGTCAAATGGAACAGTTTATTTCTCTCTACACTGTTGAGGGGCCACATGATTTGAATCTCTGTATTAAATATCTTTAGAAGAATAAAATCTTGTTTGCTCCAAGCAAAGCAGCTCCAACTTCTTTAAACTAGCAACGCAAGTGAAATTCCTCATCTCTGAAAGCATTTTCTGTGAATCGGTATGATTCCTTTCTAATGTCAATGTCATGCCCAGAAGGCATGAAAATTTACCTAAAATTGCTTTTCTTTAAAACCATACTCTTGTTTACGCTTCTTCCAAATGAAGACTTGATGATCTTGAAATGGCTGCTATTGCCTATACAAATTGTTTTTCAGATATTTCCAGCAGACAAAAGTTAACTCATTAACCTACTGGCATTTCACATTCTGACATTGTGAAGAGATTCTGATAAAGCCAATGCAAAGGAACAGCAGATGAAATGACTACCTCAGCCAGTTCTGCACAAAGGGAGGACTATTGAAACTAATTATGGCTGAAGTGGTGCTAATAGCCCCACAATTACATTCTACAGCATGCTATAGTTATTGATGTAAGGTAGCAAAACAACCTTCGCTCATGTACTAAAATAAAACAAAGAATTGCAGATAATGGAAATCTGAAATAAAAAGTAGAAATTGCTGGAGAACTCAGTAGATCTGGGCAGCATCTACAGACAGAAAGCAGAATAAATGTTTCAAGTCCAACCCTTTATCAGAAAGAGAATTGACCTTTCTAGGAAATTGAGCATGTGATTGAGACATCTTTTTTTTTAAATAGATATAATTATACAGCTTTATGTTCTTTCCTGAGAAAATGTTAACGTCAACAAACAACTCTAAGTGAGCTAAATTCTAACTTTACTTTAGACTTCTCTCTTGACCTGATTTCTGGGAATAATTCTATATTTTTCAAAAATAGTTGATTAATTGTCAATCCACAAGACATGTAGATACTTTTCTAATTAACCCGTTCAGAGCTGTTATTACACATTTACAGGAATAAATGGGACTTGAATCTAGACCTCCTGGTTTAAAGGTACTGTGCCTCCTGTGCCACAAGAGCCCTCCAAAAGGAACTGTATTGCCATGCCTTCAACTACATCCTTGTACTTCTACAACAGGCAACTTCAAGAACCTCCCATGGATATTGACTTACTGGACTCTAAAAAAGCTCTTTGTAACTGTAACTTATTAACCTGGCTCTTTGTATACTTGTGTGCATGTATGTGTACCAGTTATTGTCAGGCCAAAATCTTGAATACACTCATCTTTTTGATTTAGCGTGAAAAAGAGTTCGCTGCCGGTCATTTAACATTGGATTCCATAAATCAAGGAACCTACCATGGTCTATTTTGGAAGGGAAAATAATTAAAAACAATGAATAGATTAAAATTACTTCTTGTTATAGACAGAATAATAGGATCATTAAACAATTCAATTCATCTTTCCCTCGTTAGATCTTCCCAAATGAGCAGTGCCCAGAGCTGGACAAAGTGCATTAGTTGAGGCTGATCCAGTTTCTTCACGATGTTTATCATAACTTCATTTAGTTAAAACTCATTTCCCTATTTATGGAGCCCATGATCCTGCATGCTTTAGTATTTACTTTCTTAACACATTTTCAATAAAATCAAAAGATCATAACTCAATGATTTGTGCTCACATAACCCCAGGTCCATAAAGGCTCTTGTGTTGCAATGGTACTTTCCCTGTCTCTGGGCCAAGAGGCCTACATCCTGATGAAAGGCTTTTGCCCGAAACATCAATTTTCCTGCTCCTCGGATGCTGCCTGACCTGCTGTGCGTTTCCAGCACCACACTTGCTCCAGAGGTGTGTCACAACATCTCTGAAGAAGTTAATTAAAAATATTTAATCCTGGGTCCCTCTGTTTCTGAACCTCTTGAGAATTATATTTATTATTTTACATTGTCTCTCCTCATTCTTTCCACCAAAATGAATGACTACACACTTTTCTTCATTAAACATTCTTTACCTGTCATCTATGCACTCCACCAAGCTGTGCATTTCCTTTAAAGTTTAGCTCTATCCTCCTCATAGTTTAAATTTATATTTGTGTCATTTACAAATTTTGGAATTGTGCCCGGTAATCTACATCAATTAACATCAATTAAGTCCACAACATTAACACTGTATCCAGACCAATCAGGGCCGATCTGAGATAGTGGAAGGAAAGTGTGCCGAGAGTTGGAGGAGGCAGGGGAGGTCCTTAACAAATATTTTGCTTCAGTATTCACTACTGAGAGGGACCTTGATGTTTCTGAGGACAGTGTAAAACAAAGTGAAATGCTTGAACGGGTTGATTTTAAGAAGGAGGATGTGCTGAAAATTGTTTGAAAACATAAGGATAGATAAATCCCCTGGGCCAGACAGGATATACCCTAGGTTACTACAGGAAGCAAGGGAAGAGATTGCTATGCATTTGGTAATGATCTTTGCATCCTCACTATCCACTGGAGTAGTGCCAGATGATTGGAGTGTGGCAAATGTTATTCCCTTGTTCAAGAAAGGGAATGGGGATAATCCTGGAATTACAGACCAATCGGTCTTACGTCTGTGATGGGCAAAGTACTGGAGAGGATTCTGAGAGACAGGATTTATGATTACTTGGAAAACTATAGTTTGATGAGAGACAGCCAGCATGGTGTTGTGAGGGGCAGGTTATGCCTCTAAAACCTTACTGAATTCTTTGAGGATGGACAAAACACATTTATGAAGGAAGAGCAGAGGATATGATGTACATAGATTTTAGCAAGGCGTTTGATAAGGTTCCCCATGGTTGGCTCATCAGAAAGTAAGGAGGCATGGAATACAGGGAAATCTGGATACAGAATTGGCCACCATAGAAGAAAACAGGTGGTGATAGATGGAAAGTATCCAGCTTGGAGCTTGATGACCAGTGGTATTCCACAGGGATCTGTTCTGGGATCTTTGCTTTTTGTGATTTTTATAAATGATTTGGATGAGAAAGTGGAAGGCTAGGTTAGTAAGTTGCTGATGACACAAAGTTTGGTGGAGTTGTGGATATTGTGGAGGGCTGTTGAAGGTGACACTGACAGGATGCAGAACTGGGCTGATAAGTGGCAGATGGAGTTCAACCTGGAAAGGTGTGAAGTGATTCACTTCAGAAGATTGAATTTGAATGTAGAATAAAAGTTTAAAGGCAGGATTCTTGGCAGGGTGGAGGAACAGAGGGATCTTGGAGTCCATGTCTATAGATCCCTCAAAGTTGCCACCAGGTTCATAAGGTTTTGCGAAGGCATATGGTGTGTTGGCTTTCATTAGCAGGGGGAATGAGTTTAAGAGCTGCGAGGTTATGCTGCAGCTCTGTAGAGCCCTGGTTAGACCATACTTGGAATATTGTGTTCAGTTCTGGTTGCCTCATTATATGAAGGATGTGGAAGTTTTCGAGAGGGTGCAGAGGAGATTTTCCCAGATGCTGGCTGGTCTGGAGGGCATGTCTTATGAAGAAACATTGAGGGAGCTAAGGCTTTTCTCATTGGAGTGAAGAAGAATGAGAGGTGACTTGATAGAGGTGTACAAGATGATAAGAAGCATAGATAAAGTGGATAGCCAGAGACTTTTTCCCATGGTGGAAATGTCTATCAGGAGGGGGCACAATTTTAATGTATTGGAATAAAGTTTAGGAGAGATGTCAGAGGTATGTTTTTTTACACAGAGAATGGTGGGTGTATGGAATGCACTGCCAGCAGTGGTAGTAGTCAGATAGATCAGGGACATCTAAGTGACTCTTGGATCAGTATATGGATGATGGTAAAATGAAGGGTTTGTGGGTTAGTCTGATCTGAGAGTAGGATAAAAGGTCAGCACAACATCAAGGGCTGAAGGGCCAGTACTGTGCTGCATTGTTCAATGTTCTATGTAAGACACACAGGGATCTGTACACTAATTACAGAGGAACTCCACTATGTGCCGTTCTCTGATTTAATGATGCGACCAAAACTTTCTGTTTTCTCTCACTTCATCAATTTCCTATCTGTGCTACTACTGGCCCCTTAAGCTTTAATTTTGCTAATAACCCCATATGGGCATTTTATGAACTGGACTTTGGAAGTTGATATACACCACATCAATGGTATTACCTTCATTAACCTTCTCGACTAACTTTGAAAAGTCTATGGTAAATTAACCAAACCCTGAACAAATCCAAGCTGCTTTGTAACCTGTACTTGTCCTATAGACTGTAAAATTTGTCTTGAAATATAATTTCTAGAAGCTGTCACGTCACTCATCTCTTATTGCTGGATTTATCCTCATAATCCCAGCAGCATCCTGTGTGGAAGGTTATCATAAGATTGCAATAAATTAGTTCAGAAGAAGGCCATTCAGCTTATTGAGTCCATTGTGCCAATCAATAAGACCATGAGTTATATAATTGTGGCCGTAAGCCCACTTTTCTGCCTGCCTCCCATTAACCCTTGTCATCCAAAACTCTGTCTAGATCAGCCTTAAATATATTCAATCACCCATCTTCCACTGCTCTTTGTGGAAAATAATTCAAAACTCTTAGAGAAAAAGGTTTCTCCTCATCTTCACCGTAAATTGTAGTTGCCACATTAATGAACAGCATTTTCTAGTTCTCAAATCTCCCAGGAGAAAATCTACATTGTCAGAATTTTATATGCTTCAATTTCATTAGCTTCACTTTTTCTTAAGTCCAAAGATTATAGATATAACCTTTGCAAACTTACACCATAGGACAACCTTCAGCCCAGGAATCAGCCTAGTAAACCTGCTCTGCAAATAAATTTCTCCTTAAGTAAGACCAGAATGGCATGCAGTACAGTAGGTATTGACTCACTAATGTGCAATACAGTACAATGTGCCTTGATCCTCTACAATTTGCCTACCCATGTAACAGGTCCACAACATTTCCCTAGCCCTGCACTCATCCTTGGAACATCTGGACAAGGACACCTACAAGAACACCTGTAGAACTCAGTATGTCATCAAAAGAATTGTTGTGGCTAATGCAATTTCAATTACCTTGCACAACATCCTCCTCCCACTTGCTTTTCGACTCAATCAAGTAGTTAGTTTACAGATAGAGCCAGCGAGCAGAAAAACAAATGGAACACCAGTCTTTACCATCAGACTCCTCATTAACTGCAGCTCTGCCTTCGACACCATTATCCCCTCCAGACTATCTCAAAGCTCTGAGACCGTTGTCTCTACAATTGGGTCCTCAGCTTTCTCACCCACAGAGCACAATCAGTGATGATAGACACCTGCATCTCTGCCACGATAACATTCAACATAGGAACCTCCCACGGATGCGTCCTTAGCCCCCTACTGTACTCCCTGTACACTTAAAATGTGTTGCCAAATTCTGAATCAATGCCATCTACAAGTTTTCTGATGTCACCACCATGGTAGGATGGATATCCAATAGTCAAAAAACAGAAAGGAGATAGAGGGCTTGATCTTGTGGTGCAATGAGAACAATCTCTCTCAACATTGGCAAAACTAAAGAACTGATAATTGACTTCAGAAAGACAGTTGGAGAACATACCCCCATCTACATCAGTGGCACTGAGGTTGAGAGAGTGGACAGTGTCACGCTTCTAGGAATGACAGAAATCAACACCCTGTCCTGAACTTCACACACGGATGCAATGGTCAAGAAGGATACCTCAATACCTCTTCTTCCTTTGGCTGCTCAGGAAACTTCACATGTCCATGAGGATCCTCACCAACTTTTACAGATGCACCATTGAAAACATACTAGATGGGTGCATAACGGCTTGGTATGGCAACTGCTTTACCCAGGACCGTAAGAAACTTCAGAAGGTTGTGTGCACAGCCCAGAACATCATGGAAGCCGATCTTCCATCCATGGACTCCATTTACATGGCTCATTGCCACAAAAAGGCTGCCAATATCATCAAAGACTCATCGAAAACTGGTAATACTCTCCTACAACCTCTCCCATCAGTCAGAAGATACAGAAGCTTGAATGCATGCACCAGCAGATTCAGAATAATCTTTTTCCCAGTATTAGACTGCTGAATGGACCATCTAACTTCAAATAATACTGATCATGCTAATGTTGATCTTATCTAGTGCACACACTGTGCTATGTAACCTGTATGCCTCTGTCGAAATTTTTTTCACCCTATGATCTGTATGTCCTTGCTTACTACGATCTGCCTGTACTGCTCAAAAACAAAGCTTTTCACTGTACTTAGGCACACTTCACAATAAATAAATCAAATCAAATACAGTTGTAGCAAGACCTCCCTACTTAATTATTTCATTTCTCTGATGGTAAAGACTAATGTTCCATTTGTTTTTCTGCTTGCTGGCTCTATCTGTAAACTAACTACTTGATTAAGTCAGAAAGCAAGTTGGGAGGAGGATGTTGTGCAAGGTAATTGTTCTGAAAAGGTTACTATTGGAATTGCATTGGCCACAACAATTCTGTTGATGACATACTGAGTTCTATACTCGCCTTTGAAGGTGCATGACACCCAGATCACTCTCTACTCTTGGCCATTTAAAGATATTATGCTCTGCAGAATGGAACCTCACACTTCCCACATTTTACTATAGTTGCTAATCTTTTGCAGACTCATTGAACCTATCTATATCCTTTTGTACACTCTTTGTATACTTTATGGTAGTCCCTTGATTGTAGAGTGTATACAGAAGAGGCATTGCTTTTAATAAAATGTTTGATTGCATGTTAGCAATAAATACAACTACCTTACAGTTCATTTTCTAAATACAAGGACTCTAGGGAACTGTACAGAATACATCTGCTCCCTGCAAAGATTGAGTTGGAATCAATAGAGGAATTCTGTACTGGTTTGGATCATACCTTTCTCACAGGAAGATGGTTCTGATAGTTGGCAACCAGTAACCTCAGTTTGAGGACATCTCTTCAGAAGTTCCTTAGAGTTGTGTCCTACACACAGCCATATTCAGTTGCTTCTCCAATGACTTCCCTTCCACCATGCAAGGAGATTACAGCAAGATGCAGAAAGTTAGAATAGTTAAAATGGGAGCTAAAATATTTCACAGAGGCTGGTGTCCCATCACCAAGTCACCTTTTATTTCCACGTGGAGAGTCCTTGACACTAATTCGGCTTTGTTAGAGCCAGCTCTCAAAGTGAACAGAATGTCTGCCACTCCTGTTTATATCCAGATTAACAGCCCCAATCAGGGAACTCATATTCTATGAGGTCAACACGGCTGATGCTTAAAATATCTGAATATAACCTGGGGTGGTAGTAGTGTAAAAGGCAGTGTGGAGCAATAGTTCCTCGAGTGTTTTCGGGAAAGAAATTCTGCAGCAGTATGTCTCCAATCCAATGAGAAATGAAGCACTGAAGAACCTGGTTCTTGGAAGGGTCAGCTATGTCATTGCACAACTAGCTAGCAGGTATACAATACAACCGAGAACAGGCTGCATATTGTGAGTTCAGAGTGGAGGTGAAAAAGCAAATAAGGAAACAGAGTGTGTAAGAAAGAGACTGGCAGCTAGTATAGAAGAGAACACAAAAGTCTTGTATGGTATGATGATACTGTCACTTTAAGATGCTATTTTGTCCTTTTTTCTTGAAGAGAGATTGTAAGACAAAGGTGCCAAACTGGCTACTGAAGACCACTTCTGGAGGCCTTCGGTTTTTTTAATGCAGCCTGAATGGGTGTGACAGCTCTCACAGATCAGGACTTCTGAGTAACATTAGAAGTTACTGGGGTCTCAAAAGAGTTGTAAGCTTCGGTGAATCTCTCCTGTCTGCTACTCTCTCTGAACTTTCTCTTGATATATTCCTTTAGAATTGTGAACTGCGTGTGAGAATCTATGAATCTCAATTTTCCATTTTTTTGCCAAGGGGTGAGTTTACGAGATGTTACTATATTAGAATAATTAATTAGTAAAAGTTACTGTGTCTATTATTCTGTTAAGTTTCCAGTAGAGTTAAGGTATTGTAAATTCCTCTTTCTTTGGTTGTAATTTAACTACAGTGTTTAAATAAATTGTGTTTTGCTTAACATAGTTTGACCAGTCACATTGTATCGGGAACAGACATTTTACATTTATCTTTAAAATAAGAAAATGTTAGGGTCTGGATTACCTTCTTAAAATATTTTGAGGCAATCTGGTGTGGTCCATAGCAATGGGCATATAAATAGTGGAGTAGAGATTTTAAAATGATACACACCAATCAGGGACAAGAAGGATGATTTACAAATTGAGACATGGGGCATATTGAAATGTTAAATGAATAGTTTCTTCCGTCTCTACCAGAGAAGAAGATGCTCGACTAACCATGGGAAAACAGAAGTTAATTCAGTGACAATTGTTATGAAGAGACATTGGATGGGCTATCTGATGTAAAGTTGATAAGGCACTGGGACTGGATGAGATGCATTCAAGAATACAAGAAGTCAGAGCAGAAATTACAAAGACACAGACCATAATTTCCTGTCTTCTTTTGACTTGATAGGTGCCGGAGAAATAGAGAATTGCAGAGTTTTATGCATTTATTCTAAGAAAGGGTGGAAAGATAAGCTCAATATTTTAGGAAAGTCAATTTAGATTAAGCAAAATTAGAAATCAATCTTTTAACCCATATGTTAGTAGAAATCCTCATCACAATAAATCCAAGACTGAGTTAGATAATGATTGTCAGTGAAAGTATGAAGGCACTTGGAGAAAACATGACAAAATAGTGTTGAGGTAAGGTCAACCGTGTTCAAGTTGAGAATTCATATGACATCAGGTTACAGTCCAACAGGTTTTTTTGAAATCACAAGCTTTCGGAGCACTGCTCCTTTGTCAGGTGAAATTCAGTGAAGAAACAGTGATACAGTTTCAAGACAAGATGGTACTTGGCTTGCAGGAAAACTTGCTGATGCCCCGCCTATCTGCTGTGCCTGTAAGAAACAGGTTTTTTTTGTAGGGATGAAATGGTTTAGAAAGGGTTATGGGTGAGACAGTCATTTGGTGTACGGTGGGGTCTTCATCGTTGGAGATCACAGAGATAGTGAGTGTAAGAGAGATTGCAGTGCCATGGTGTAACCGTGAAGGGTAATAGTGTTTAAGTGACAACAGGTGGACATTAAAATTAAGAGAGGCAGGATAAAGGAAGTTAAATTAGAGATTGAAATGATGGAGACTAAGGAATGACTGAGCGCAGAGACTGAATGAATAAAGCTTTGGGTTTATTTGGTGACATGGTATACAACAGAGATCCAGAAGTTTAATTGTGAGAATACAACAATGAGCTGCTCTATGTCAGAATGGGCTGTCTATATCAGAATGGGATGTCTAATGTTACAATGGGTCGCTGTAATGTCACAGTGTGTCCTTTGATGTCATGATGGACCCCCCTGTTGTCACCGTGCACCTTTCTGATGTCATAACAGGCCCATCTGACATCAGAATGGGCCACTCTGAGGTCATAGAAATTGTCTAATTACACCACTAAGCTTTTTTGGCTCTCACATTCAAACCAAGGAAGATGATATCCCTTCAAATTCCAACATTTCTCCATTCCCTCACCATTTAAACAATTCTTGCTTTTCTATTTTTCCTGCTGAGGTGCTTAACTTCATATTTTCCTCATGTTATATTCCATCTGTTATAATCTTATCCACTTGTTTAAACATGTTGTATTCATTTACAGCTTTTAGTATGCTCCTTGCAGCTTATTTTCTCTTAACTTTGCATGGTCATCAAAATTGGATATGTTACTTTTGGTTCCCTCATCGAATCACTGCCACAAATTTTAAACAACCGATGTCCATGTGCTGAAGTTTTCGTGATATCCCACTAAATGCAACCTGCCGACCGAATGATTCATTTAATCTTACTTTCCTCTTCAATGACTAGACCTCAGTCCAGAATGTAAATTGTTGTTAATCACATATACTCTCATTTTGAGTAATAATCTGGATGCAAGTTTGCTTGCTGAGCTGGAAGGTTCATTTTCATATACTTCATCACAACACTCGGTAACTTCATCAGCGAGCCTCTGGTGAAGCACTGGTGGTACGGCCTGCTTTTTATTTATGTATTTAAGTTTCCTTGGGTTGGTGATGTCATTTCCTGTGGTGATGCAATTTCCTGTTCTTTTTCTCAGGGGTGGTAAATGGGATCCAAGTCAATGTGTTTGTTGATAGAGTTCCAGTTGGAGTGCCATGCTTCTAGGAATTCTCACATGTCTCTGTTTGGCTTGTCCTAGGATGAATGTGTTGCCCCAGTTGAAGTGGTGTCCTTCCTCATCTTTATGTAAAGATACTAGTGAGAGTGGGTCATGCTTTTTTGTGGCTAGTTGATGTTCATGATCCTGGTGGCTAGTTTTCCGCCTGTTTGTCCAATGAAGTGAAAAAACACTACATAAAAACACTATGGAAAAAGTTAGAATAAGTATGTGGAACAGAATAGAATGTCAGGGGAAGGCTAGATGTTAAGGGAAATTAGAGATCACAGGTGTGTGATATAAGGCATGGGGCATATTAATAGCTGTGGAGAATAGATATAGATCAGGGTAGATAATAAATCCCATGTCCTCACTTTCCACTCCATCTGCATCATTATTCAAGGGATGAATCTCCTCCAGTTTCACCACCACCGTCATGATGCAATCACTAACTGGAAGCCTGACCTCCCGCGTTAGCATTCTGAATGGATAATCACTCCTACGACATTGTTGTCCACACGTCAATCATGCTCAACACATCATTCCTCCTTCCCATGCAATCTCAGAAAATACAAGACTTATCTTTTCACCTCCTCCATGCCCAAGCACTTCTTCCAGGTGAAGCAGTGATGTACTTGTATTTGTTTCATCTAGTCTACTTGCTGCACCTGCTGGTAATGGGGGTTCAAAATCATTACAGCATGAAAAGAGGCCATTTGGCCCATCTAGTCTGCACCAACCCTGTGAAGAGTATCCCACTCAAAACCAGCACCTAGCCAATCCCCATAACCCCACCTTTACCATGGCTAATCCACTTACCCTGCACATCCATAGACACTACAGGCAATTTACCATGGCCAATCCATCTGTCTCAGATCTTTGGACTGTGGAGGGAACCGCAGCACGCAGCAGAAATCCACGCAGACACGATAGAACTTGCAAATTCTACACAGAGAGTCACCCAAGGCTGGAGTCAAACCCAGGTCCCAGGGTTAACCACTATGTCACGTGCCACCCACTTGCTGCAAGGTGCATTTGTCACTGTTTGAGACCATAGACGTAATGAGTTTTCACTTCTCTCTTCAATTCTGAAGAAGAATCATTTTAATTGCTTCTTTCTTTGTATACTTGCTAAGTTTCCCCAGCATTTTCTGTTTAAATTTCAGCATCCTGCAGTAATTTACACATGTATATATTTCATATGAGAGTGTGCCCAGATTTTTTAAAAAGCTCAAAAATTCCAAAAAAACCAAATGATTACCACTGTGTCTGAAAGTCTGATCCCAATGTTTAGCGGCTCCAATATCAATCCCATCAGCCTAAGAAAAAAAGATTGGCGATGCTTACATTTGAGAATCGGACACGTGAACAATTTTGAGCGCAGAGGGCTGATGGATGGATCCAAAAGATTGTGGAGCCTTGATTGTCTGTTGTTAGTCTCAATACACACTTGGGCCCAAAATTAAACAATCTTTTAAGCTACTCTTAAACTACTCGGGTCTCTGGGCATAAAATGCAAATACAATCTGGGCCTACCACCACAAAATGAACAAATGTCGAGTGGAAACCCAAATTCCATACAGAAATGAGGATTCCCCCTCCAGGCCCCGAGTGATAATGTGAACCATGTACCATGAAATTATGTTGGTTTATAACTCAAGGCTGGGATTACTTTAAATAGTAACCAGAATATTGGTGCAAAGAACATGCTGTTCATAATGTTTCGTTTTGTCCTGATCCTTTGTTTATGCCATAGCTTTTATCGATTAAAAGTGTTATGAAAAATATTCTTAAATAATAATATCTGTTGGAGAAGTTCTGAACTCACTGAACCCATTGTTTGGGGTTGCAAAGTCCTAAGCTGATGTTGCTATATCCAAATTACAACATAAAACAGGAGTGCCAATGAAACATGTAGCAATGGCAAGGCTGCTCCCAATCTGTGCGCAATTTCCAGCCACTGCTAAATGCAGTGTTGGCAACATCCTGATAACGTCACAGGACCCATTTTAACATTGAAATACTGTTGCCCTGCACCCAATTCTGAAACTATTCACACAGTTAATTAAAAATAGCCAAAGCTTGCATTTCATATGCTCCAATTATTTATATACGTTTGAACCATTTGGCCTTAAAAAGAATGCAGTTATGGTTCTTTCTTTGGCCCTAAGTTATGACTGCCCAGATTAATCAGGACCCTGAATGACATGCTTCAACAGGCCAGTTAACTGGCTCCTTGAGATTTGAATACTTTGACTATCGGGTCCAAGACCTAGTTCAGGATAGTCCCCCATCTTTTTCATTGAAGTCTAACCTTCCTATACAATGCACTAATTGTACCCAGTTTTGGTGTTATTGAATTTAGGCTTCCTTATATCTCAGCTTCCTTATAAAGGTATAGCTTTGGTTGATATTGTTTTCACAAGAACATAAGAACTAGGAGCAGGAGTAGGCCATCCGGCCTTTCGAGTCTGCTCCGCCATTCAGTAAAATCATGGCTAATCATTTTGTGGACTCAGATTCACTTACCTGCGCTGTCATCATATCCCTTAATTCCTTTATTGTTCAAAAAATATCTACATTAGATTTAAAAACATTTCCTGAAGTAGCGTCAACTATTTCACTAGGCAAGGAATTCCTTAGATTAACAACCATCTGGGTGAAGAAATTCCTTCTCAATTCAGACCTAAATCTACTCCCTCTAATCTTGAGGCCATGCCCTCTTGTCCTAGTTTCACCTGCCATTGGAGCAACTTCTCTACTTCGATCTTATCTATTCCCTTCATAATTTTTTATGTTTCTATAAATTCCTCCTCAATCTTCTGAATTCCAATTAATATAATCCAATTCTAATCAGTCTCTCCTCATGAGCCAAATTCCTCAACTTTTGAATCAACCGAGTTAACCTCCTCTGCACCATCTCCAGTGACAGTCCATCCTTTCTCAAGTAAGGAGAGCAAATCGGCACGCAGTACTCCAAGTGTGGCCTCACCAGCACCTTGTACAGCTGCAACATAACCTCTCTGCTTTTAAATTCAATCCCTTTAGCAATGAAGGACAAAATTGCATTTGCCAACCTAATTACTTATTATACCTGCAGACCAACCTTCTGTGATTCATGCACAAGGACATCCAGGTCCCTCTGCATTGCAGCACGCTGCAACTTTTTACCATTCAAGTAATAATCCTTTTTACTATTACTCATACCAAAATGTATTACTGCACATTTATTTACATTATATTCCATCTGCCAGACCTTTACCCATTCCCTCAATGTATCAATGTTCCCTCTGCAAAGTTTTACAGTCCCCTGCACACTTTGCCCTGCCACACATCTTAGTGTCATCTGCAAACTTTGACACCCTACATGTCGTTCCCAACTCCAAATTATCTAGGTAAATTGTAAATAATTGTGTTTCCAACACTGAGGCACACCACTAGTCACTGTTAACCAGCCTGAATAGCACTCATTTATCCCCACTCTTTGCTTTCTGTTAGTCAACCAATCCTCTATCCACGCTAATACTCTATCCCTAACACCATGCATCCTTCTCTTATGCAGCAGCCTCTTGTGTGGCACCTTGTTGAAGGCCTTTTGAAAATCTAGGTACACCACATCTACTGGGTCCCCAATGTCCACCTTGCTCATAATGTTTTCATAGAATTCCAAAAGATTTATTAGAATCCCTACAGTGTGGAAACAGGCCTTTGGCCCAACAGGTCCACACTGACCCTCTGAAGAGTAACCTCACCCAGACCCATCCCCATCACCCTACCCTAAATTTACCCCAGACTGATAACCTGCACTATGGGCAATTTAGCATGGCCAATTTACTTAACTTGCAAATCTTTGGACTGTGGGAGAAAACTGGAGCACCTGGAGGAAACCTACGCAGACACGGGGAGAATGTGCAGCCTCCACACAGACAGTTGCCCGAGGCTGGAATCGAACCCGGGTCCCTGGTGCTGTAAAGCAGCGGTCTAACCACGGAGCCACCGTGCCACCCCTGTCTTTCATGAACCCATGCTACGTGTTCCCAACAGGACAATTTCTATTGATATGCCTTGCTATTTCTTCCTTGATAATAGACTGAAGCATCTTGCACACTACAGAGGTTAAGCTAACCGGTCTATAATTCCCCATCTTTTGTCTACCTCCCTTTTTAAACAGTAGTGTCACATTTGCTGTTTTCCAATCTGCTGGGAGTGCTCCAGAGTCCAGCGAATTTTGAAAAATTACCGCCAATGCACCTGCTATTTCTCCCACCATCTCTTTTAGTATCCTGAGATGCATATCATCAGGGCTAGAAGACTTAGCAATCCTTAGCTCCATTAGCTCGCCCAACACCATCTCTTCCGTAATAATGATTGTTTCCAGGTCCTCACCTACCTTTGTCTCTTTGTCAATTACTGGCATGTTATTAGTGTCCTCCAATGTGAAGACCGATACAAAATACTGCTCAATGCCTTGGCCATTTCATCATATCCCATAACTAAATACCCATTCTCATCCTCGAAAGGACCAACGTTTACTTTAGCCACTCTTTTTCATTTTATATATATATTGAAACTTATGTTATCTGCCTTTCTATTCTGTGCTAGTTTTTTCTCATGTTCTATCTTACTTTTCTTTGTAGCTTTTTCTTTTTGTGGATTTCTGTTGACCTTTAACATTTTTCCAATCCTCTGGTTTCATGCTGTTTTTGGCCACTTTGTCTGCCTTCTCTTTCAATTTGATAGCCTTCCTTATATCCTTAGAAACCCATGGCAGATTAACCCTTTTCTTACAATTGTTCCTTTTCACTGCAATATACTTTTGCTGAGCACTTTGAAAAATTTCTTTGAAAGCCCTTCACTGCTCGGCAACTGTCCCACCATAAAATCTTTGTTTCCAGTCTACTTCAGCTAAATCCTCCCTCATTCTATTGTAGTCCCCTTTGTTCAAGCACAGAACCCTGGTATTCGATTTTATCTTCACACTCTCCATCTGTATTCGAAATTCAACTATACTGTGATCACTCCTTCCTAGATAGAGGATCCCTATCTATGAGGCCGTTAATTATTTCTGTCTCATTACACAGGACCAGATCTAGGATAGCTTGCACCCTCGTCAGTTCCATTACATACTGTTCAGGAAAACTATCACAGGTACACTCAACAAACTCCTCCACAAGACTACCCTGACCAAGCTGATTTGACCAATCGACATGTAAAATCTCCCATGAAAATTGCCATATCATTTTTGCAGGCATTAATTATTTGTTTATTGCCTGCCCAATGTGATGTTATTATTTGGTGGCCTATAGACTACGCCTATCAGTGGCTTTCTCTTCTTAGAATTTCTAATTTCCACCCAAGTGGATTCAAATCATTCTCCATGGAAGCTATATCATCTCTCAGCATTGCCCTGATGTCATCATTGAATATCAGAGCTACACCACCTCCCTTACTTTCCTGTCTGTCCTTCGAATAGTCGGGTCCTCCTGGATATTTAACTCCCAATCGTGACCATCCTGTAACCATGTCTCCGTAATGGCTACCAAATCATATTCGTTCACTATGATTAGTGCCGTTAACTCATCAACCTTGTTACAAGTGCTATGAGCATTCAGGTAAAGTGCCTTTATGCTAGTTTTCTTACCCTTATGATTTCCAACATCTCTAATAATATCTCCTGAGTTATCCTTCCTTTTTGCTTCTTTCATAGTCTGCCTTGAACTTAAGCCCTCCGTGCCGTTAACTCATCAACCTTGTTACAAATGCTATGAGCATTCAGGTAAAGTGCCTTTATGCTAGCTTTCTTACCCTTATGATTTCCAACATCTCTAATAATATCTCCTGAGTTATCCTTCCTTTTTGCTTCTTTCATAGTCTGCCTTGAACTTAAGCCCTCCCGCACACATGCTAACCTGCTGCTTACCTTTTCATTTACCATAATACTCCCTGTCGTTTTCCCTTTCCCTTCCCCCCCGACTTGCTTGTTTAAAGTCCTAGTGACCACCCTATTTATCCTTTTCGCTTGAACACTGGTTCCAGATCGGTTCAGGTGGAGACCGTCTCATTGGTACAGATCCCCCTTGTTCCAAAATTGATGCCAATGCACCATGAAATGGAACCTCTCTTTTCCACACCACTCCCTGAGCCACATGTTCACTTCCCTAATTTTCGTATCCTTAAGCAATTTGCATGTGGCGCAGGCAGTAATCCGGAGGTTATGACCCTCAAGGACCTGTTCCTTAATTTCGTTCATAGTGCTTGATAATCCCCAAACAAGTCCTCCATCCTAGTCTTGCCTATGTATTTAGTCCCAATGTGGACCATAACAAATGGATCCTCCCCCTCCCACTCCAACATCCTTTCAACCAGGGTGCCAGGGAGCAGAGATGTCCTGCACCCTGGCACGGAGCATGCGGTTGGCTTGCAAAGGATACTATCCACCTAATTATTGTGGGCATTGCATCACTAGCATGAACCCAAATGGGTGCAGTTTACATAGAAGTAAAGGTGGACCATGTGTGCTGTTTGCACAATGTTTGTAAGGTTAATGCTAATACTTGCCTGAAGGATTCTTCCAAGCAGGTATAGTAACTTTGGCCAAAGCATGAAATGCATCATATAACAGGGAGTGCTGCTGTTCTCCCACTGAAGGTCACGCTGATTGGAGTTTCCTGAAGCAATTTTTTCATAACTCCAGATTTGGGTGGTTCAGGCGACAATGGATATGGAGACTTGCTAGAATTAATATTATGATTACACGAGACTGACAAACTATTGAACAACTTCAGTAAACCATCAGAAAGGACTTTTTTTGTAACTGTTACTTTAAAAATTGAACTGAAATCAACATCATTAAATCATTAACACGGTTAATGCAAAACATTGTTGACATATTTAAATCGCTGATGTCATGGATTAACTGGGTTGTCTACTCAGTCTACTTCAAACCAATTTAATTTACAAAAGTCTTCAAACCCCGGAACTTGCTCAAGTTGTCCCTTTTCTTCAAGAGTTTAGCCATCAATTCTCTGATAGCACATCAATGTGAGTTCACGTGTGCATTGTTTGACAAATTGGTGCACTTCTCAAGAATTATACATAAGCTTTAGTAAGGCATTTGATAAGGTTCCTCATTGTAGAGTAATGGAGAAAGTGAAGTCACATGGTGTGCAGGGTGTTCTAGCTAGGTGGATAAAGAACTGGTTGAGCAACAGGAGACAGAGAGTAGTAGTTGAAGGGAGTTTCTCGAAATGGAGAAAGGTGACCAGTTCTACAGGGGTCAGTATTAGGACCATTGTTGTTGTTTGTAATATACATAAGTGATCTAGAAGAGGGCATTGTTGGTATGATCAGCAAGTTTGCAGATGACACAAAGATTGGTGGAGTAGCAGAAAGCATAAGGGACTGTTAGAGAATACAGGAGGATATAGATAGGCTGGAGAGTTGGGCGGAAAAGTGGCAGATGGCTTTCAATCCAGACAAATGTGAGGTGATGTATTTAGGCAAGCCTAATTCGAGAGCAAATTATACAATGAATGGAAGAGCCTTGGCAAACATTGATGGGCACAGAGATCTGGGAGTGCAGATCCATTGTACTCTGAAGGTGGATAGAGTGGTCAAGAAGGCATATAGTATGCTTGCCTTCATTGGACGGGGTATTGAGTATAAGAGCTGGCAAGTCATGTTAAAATTGTACAAGACATTGGTTCAGCCGCATTTAGAATACTGTGTACAGTTCTGGTCGCCACATTACCAAAAGTGGACACTTTGGAGAGGGTGAGAGAAGGTTTATGAGGATGTTTCCTGGTATAGAAGGTGCTAGCTATGAAGAGAGGTTGAGTAGGTTAAGTTTATTTTCACTAGAAGAAAGGAGATTGAGGGGGGACCTGATTGAGGTTTACAAAATCATGGAGGGTATAGACAGGGTGGATAGAGACAAGCTTTTTCCCAGGGTGAAGGATTCAATAACCAGTGAGAGGTGGAAAGTTGAAGGGGGATACACGTGGCAAGTACTTCACACAGAGGGTGGTGGGTGTTTGGAACATATTGCCAGCAGTGGTGGTAGAGGCAGGCACGGTAGATTCATTTAAGATGCATCTGAACAGATGCATGAGTAGGTGGGGAGCAGAGGGTTACAAATGCTTAGGAATTGACTGACAGGTTTAGACAGTACATTTGGATCGGCTCAGGCTTGAAGGACCGAAGGGCCTGTTCCTGGGCTGTAATTTTTTTTTGTTCTTTGTTCTAATTCTCTCAGCCGCTGAAATTGGTTTTGATGACATGGATTTAATACTATCACATATCTCCAGATTGTCAGTGATGGCTCAGTTGAATGGATGCCTGGCCTGGGGGTACTTCAGTGTGACTACATAAGTAGTAAGAATTTCTTTTTCACTTCCATACACAAACATGCATGTATACACACACACACATACATACACAACACACACACACATACATACACAACACACACATACATACACACACACAGACACACATACACACACAACACACACAATACACACACACAGACACCCCTTGTGCCTCTTTTAATAAGCTATTATCATCGTGGTTTGTCTCTCAAATCTGACCACATGGGCCCATTCTCACCACAGTCAGGCTTGTGAGGAAAGAAGTGTCCCACATTTTATTCTGGCAGACACTAAGTGTTACAGTGCACACACTCAGCAGCCTGAAGTCATCTTTCTGTTACTCCTTCTGTCTCCATATCTGACTCGAGTCCTCTATTTAACCTCATGCTCAAGATTCCACCCCTCAACCCCCGCCTCGGGAGCCCCTGACCTAGTCCTGTTCTAGCTGGACTCTTTCCTTAAGTTGACCCCCACAGCTTGTTGTGCTCTCAAAAGCCAGCTGTAGCACCTCTGCTGCACCCTGACTGCTGCTTTCCAATCAGTGCTGCTCACTCAGACCCAACAAATTTTAAATTCTGTCACATTCAGAAAAACAAAATCAGCATCTGTAAGCAGCTGAACTTGCTGCAATGCAATCTAAAAGAAAGAAAATGAAGGAGAAGGTAATCTACTTCCCTATGTCTGTCCCTCCCAGTTTGATGGTATCAATGACAGACTTGTGAAAGGCATTGCTCCCAAAATACTCCAAAGCATTAAGCTCATAATTACCATCACAGTGTGCCTGTGGATTTCAAAGACACCATTGCAGGATGTTTAGTGTGTTTCTGCATCCTGTACATGGAACACTGCTGCCATATCCATGGCGGAGAGACTGAATATTTAAGGTGGTGGATTGGGTGCTAATCAAGTAAGCTACTTTGGATGATGTCAAGCTTTTTTGAGTGTTTTTTTGGGCCCGCATTTATCCAGGCAAGCGGAGAGTATTTTCTCACACTTCTTACTTATCCATTGTAGATGGCTTGGGAGTCAGGAAATGAGTTACTCACTGTAGAATTTATAGCCATGATCTGCTCTCATGGCCATTCTATTTAAATGGCTGAACCGGCAAAGTTTCTCATCCATTCATCTTGTCAAAATGGATAATCTCATTGTCTCCTATACTATGCAATATTTGCCAGCATCTTTCACACTTAGCCCATCCATATCCTTTTGCAGCCTCCTTGAATGCTTGTCACAGCTTACTTTCCCAAACAGATAGTTGGTTAGCTCACTGAACTGCTGGGTTATCATGCAGATGTTTCATTACCATACTGGGTAACATCATCAGTGCAACTTCGTGAAGCGCTGTTATTCTGTCATGCTTGGTCTTTTACATGGTCTGGTCTGTTGAGATGAGTATCAATTCCAGGTCTTCTCTGCAGCGGTTTGTACAATGGGTCTATCTCAATGTGTCTGTTAATGGCCTTTTTAGTTGAAAACCTAACTACCTCATCCACAACCCAAGTTACAGATCTTCACAAAAACCTTAAATTTCCCAAACAGGGTTGTATCACGAGTAATATGCAAACTCTGAACTCAGTTCCTTCATTTCAGGCATTGATAAAATCCTAAATATCTGAGACCTTAGCTCTCATATTAGTCAAAACCTTGAAGTGCAATTGCCCCTGTACACCCTTCACAAAATACCTTTGATCTCAGTGTGGATATACTCCTATCACCTCCAGCCTCTCATGCCATGACCATAACAAAAGTTGCTGAAAGAAACTGTGTCAGTGTCATTCAGGCACAGTACCAGAAACATTATTTAAATTATTGAATAAAACTGAACAAGTTGCTGCCCTTTCTACCTACCATCTACCTACCAAGCAGTGCATTGTCACCAATAAGGAGGAGTCGTGCAATAATTATGTTACTCAAGCAGTCTGTAGCCAAATCCAGAAAGACCTGGACAATATCAAGGGTTGGACTGACCAATGGTAAATAACATTTGGATGACACAAATGCCAGGCAATGACAGTCTCGAACAACAGAAAATCTAACCAATGCCTTTTGACATTCAATGGCATTATGATCATGGATCTCCCACAGCATCCGGATTACCATTGACTACAGACTTAACTGGATTAGCCATATGAATACAATGACTACAAGATCAGGTCAAAGACTTGGAATCTTGCACACTTGCACACTCTATTCCCAAAATTGAATTAATACAAGAATACTGTATCTACACTTTAGTTTAGAAGACACTGGTCTATTTTTATGGCAAGCCATATCCTTTGATTCACTCTTCTTGACAAAGTGAATGTTCTTCAGAATTATCTTGTCCATTTAGAATCAAAAAGGAGCAAGCTGAAGACCTCTCAACCTTCTTTTTTCTGGTGTGAATGTGCACAATGAATTTCAAAAATGTTAGATTTTACCTGAGCCTGTATTTATTGGACAGCACATAGTTTAGATTACTTACAGTGTGGAAAGAGGCCCTTCGGCCCAACAAGTCTACACCGACCCACAACCCACCCACTCTCCTCTTCACCTAACACTAGGGGCAATATAGCATGGCCAAATCACCTAACCTGCACATTTTTGGATTGTGGGAAGGAAACCCAAGCAGACACAGGGAGAACGTGCAAACTCCACACAGAGAGTCGCCTGAGGCAGGAATCGAACCCAGGTCTCTGGCGCTGGGAGGCAGTAGTGCTAACCACTGTGCCATCGTGCCACTGCATGAATTACTGTGGGGGAGGAAACTGGGAGTTATTGGCCTCCTCGATTTTTCTTGTTACTGAAGTTGAATTTCACTCCAAATAGGGTGCATCAATTTTAACCTAGGCCACCTTGCAAGAACTGATGAGGTTTACTTAAGCTGGTCATTCTTCCCACTCTTCAGTTTACATACGATTGATTTCATTAGAGCATGAAGACAGCTAGGAGGTAAAATGGGTAAGGACCCAAATTAATTTGAACTTGCTTTGATGCATTAGGTTGAAATTGAAGTTGGAGGGTATGCAGAGGAGATTCACAAGCACGTTGCCTGGGATGGAACATCTTAGCTATGAAGACAACCTGGAAAAACTCCGGTTGTTTTCTATGGACAAGAGAAGGTTGAGGGGTGACATGATAGAGGTGTATAAGATTATGGGGCATGTGGACTGAAAACCGCTGTTCCCCTTAGTTGAAGGCTTAATAACAAGGATGTGAAAGGTAGGAGGTTTAGAGAGGACTTGAGGAAGTTTTCTTCCCCCTAGTGGAATGTGGGAGTCTGGAATGTACTGTGGGGAGAGTAGTTGAAGCAGGAAATTTCACAATCTTTAAAAAATACACAATATTTGAAGTGTCATAATATTCAAGGCTAAGCATATGAAAGTGGGATTAGTGTAGATTTAATATATTTTTGGCAGCACAATTGTGATAAAACAAAGGCCCGCTTCTGTACTGTGTGATTCTATGTTAGTTGAGTCTAGTTAAACCTCAGTACTAAATGGCATCGCTCTTATTTTTAAATAGTCACCTCTGGTTCTAGATTTGCCAACCATAGACACCTCTTACCTCCAACAATCATGTCCATCCCTTTTCATATTTTGTAAGTTTCAATGAGACCACATCTCATTCTTAGAAACTTTAGAGAATGCCGGGCCAAATTTCTCTACTTGTCTTTGTAAGACGAGTTCCACTTTCTGGGGCCAAGTATGGTGAACTTTTTATGTATCACTCCCTCTCTGACTTTAATATCTTTCCTAGAGTAAGGGTACAAAAGCTGGGCTGAGTGCTCCAAATGCCATCTAACCAAACATCTATACAATTGACACAAGACTTCAGTATTCCTGTACTCAAATCTTCTTGCATAAATGCTAATCTTCCATTAGCCTTCCCAATACCTTTGCACTTGCATATTAGCCTTTGGTGATGTATCAACAAGTTCCCTTTTGTACATCCATATTATCCAACCTATTACCAATTTTGAAATATCCCTATACAACAGTTTCTCATGCCAAAGGTAGTGGAACTGGCACAATTTGCCATGTTCATTGCCCAGTCACTAAGCTTGCCCAAAACTTGCTGAAGCTACACCACACATATTCACATTTAATTTTGTAACATCTGCAAATTTGGAAATACTATATTTAGTCCCCACCTACAAATTATTAAGATACATGAATTTATATGTACTGACCCTTGTGGCATCTCATTGATTACAGTCTGCCTATGCAAGATGACCTAATTATTCCCACTTACAGTTTTCATCTTGTTAGCCAATCCTTAATCCGTGCCAGTACAATACGTCCTATCCCATGTGCTTTGCTTTCTAACCAGCTCCTGTATAGTGGTGTGGTAGTTGTGGGGAGGTGGGCAGGATTTTATCAAGAGCCTTCTGAAAATCTAAGAATATCAAGACCAAAGACCTTTCTTTATTAGTCAAAAAAGGGACTGTATGAAATGATGCAATTTTATCAACTTTCTACCAGACTGATTGAAAATGAAAGTTTTGCAAATAGTGCAAATCTGAAAACAAGATAAAAATATTGATTTCATTTTCTTTCAGTGTTGCTCATAACTGGTTGTTGTACTCTTGGCAGGCAATTAGTGGAAATCCATTTCTACTTGTGCATTTGATATTCATGCCACTGTTTGAGTTGGGTGTCCCATTGGCAGTTCCTACATTTGGAAGGCCTGAGTGGGGCAGTTTTGGAAATGCATTCTGCTCGATCACAGAGTGTGACAAGGCTGGGAAGAGGCAAAGTTACTCATGTTCAGTAACACAAAACAGGTAGTATCTGCTTTTGAAATGAGAACCGAAGCTTCCAGCTCCTACATTCTTTAACATTGCAATCATTCCTTCTTTCAACTGTGAAATGAAATGAACTAATCTGTTTACAGCTGATGCAAAACAAATATTGTGAATTGCAAATCTGAAATACTTAAACAAAATGGGGAAACATTGGGAATATGCAATAGGTTCACCAGCATCTGTGGAGAGACAAACAGAGATAATGTTCAGGTCAATGAACTTTTGTCATGTCTGATATAATAATTGCTGATTTGAATGTTTGCACAGGGTTCTCTTGCAGGCTTCAAGGCCTCAACTAGGCACAACCGGAGGATCCCAAAAGTGCAATTGCTGGGACACAGACCCAGGGGTGTGGGGGACTATATTCCTGTGGGTACCAGGCTGCCTTCCTTCTCGCCATCCAATCATAAGGTAAGATTATACCGTACCTACTTCTCGTGATCTACCCACTGAACTCCCAGCATCTGTTCTGCCATATCAATGCCTGTCCTTTGGTTCATGATCTACATCAATCTTCAGTTGTCAAATCTCAATCTCACAACCTCACATAAGCATGTATTTAATTGTAGCTACCATTTCTCAACTCACTGATAGAGTTTCTGTAAACCTGTTTGAATACATATGCATTAAAATTCAACTTATACCACTGCTCCCAAGATGGTATTAACTGCAATTATTAAGAAATAATTATTAATTAAATCATTTATAAAAGATGATGTACTACTGCTGTTTCAATAGGGTAGCATGTAATATGCCTTTCATAACTAGTTACCAATGAAACTCTATTCACTGGAATTTAACAGAATGTGAGAAGATCTCATTGAAATGTGTGGGATTCTTAAGGAACTTCTCAGGGTAAATGCTGAGAGGATGTTTCTCCTCATGGGAGTATCTAGGACCAGAGAATATAGTCGCAAAATTAAGGGGGGCCATTTAAGTAAGGAGGAAATCCTTCTTTCAAAGGATTTTAGAGAGATGTGCTTTAGATTACTTACAGTGTGGAAACAGGCCCTTCAGCCCAACAAGACCACACTGGCCCTCCAAAGAGCAACCCACCCAGACCCATTCCCCTACAGGCAATTTAGCATGGCCAATTCACCTAACCTGTGCCACCGTGCCGCTCACAACTACTTGTGATGGCCGGGCCTTTGAAACTCTTTGCAACAGAAGGGTCAAAGTCATTTGATAACTTAAGGCTGAGATAGATAGATTCTTGATAGGTAGGGAAATCAATGGTTACTGGCAAAGAACAGACAAGTAGATAAGAGGAAAGTTGGATTCGCCATGATCCTATTGAAGGGTGGAGCAGTTTCAAGAAGCCAAACTGCCTATTCCTGTTCCTATTTCTTATGATCTTATGGCTTGACAGCTAAACACGATACATTGGACACAAAGAAATTTAGTAATTGAGTTGTGAAGAGGATATAAGGACCCTATAAAAAACTAAGGAAAGATCAAATATGTGGGCAAAGATGAGGCAAATTGAGTATAATGTGAGAAAATGTGAAATTTTCCATTTGGCAGTAAAAATAAAAGCAAGTATTTTATCTAAATAGCATGAGATTGAAGAGTGCTGAGTTGCAGTTAGATTTGGGTGTCCTAGTTCATGAATCCCAAAAGATTAATATATAAGTACAGCAAGTATTCAGGAAAGCTAATGGAATATTATAAGTTGCCACAAGAGAATTGAATACGAAAGTAGGGATGCTTCAAAGCTCTGGTGCAACCACTGTACATAGAATCCCTTCAGTATGGAAGTAGGCCATTCAGTGCATCAAGTCCACAACAACACTCTGACGGGCATCCCGTCCAGATTCACCACCCCTCATCTCTGTGGTCACACATTTCCCATGGCTAACCCACCTTGCTTGCACATCCCTGGGCACTATAGGCAATTTAGGATGGCCAATCCACATAACCTGCATATCTTTAGACTGTAGGAGGAGAGTGGAACGCCCAGAGGAAACCCATGCAGATACAGGGAGAAACCCACAGAGGGTTGCCTGAGATGGAATTGAACCCAGGTCCCTGGCACTGTGAGGTAGCAGTGCTAATCACTGAGCCACTGTTCTCTGCAGTATTGCATACAGTATTGGTCACCTAATTTAAGGAAGGATGTAAACAATTCAGTGAAGGTTAAATAGACTAAACCCTGGAATAAGTGAGTTTCATGTAAGGAAATATTGGACAGGCTTCCCTTGTACCATTGAGGTTTAGAAGCATAGAAAGTAATTTAATTGAAACATAGAAGATCCTGAGGGGTCCACACAAGACAGATATGAATAGGATGTGTCCTCTTGTGGGACAATCTGTAATTAGAGGTCACTGCCAGGGATTGCCCATTTAACACTGAAATTAGGCAGAGTCTTTGGAACTTCCTCCCTGAACAGGGGAAAGAAATAATGTCTCTGAATATTTTGAGATAGAAGTGGATGGATTCTTGTTAAGCAAAGAAGTGGAGAGTAATCTGGGCCAGGCAGGAGTGCAGTTTTGAGGTTACCAGCAAATAACCCATGATCTTATTTAATGGTGGAGCAGGCTCAAGGGGGCGAATGGCCTACTGCTGTTTGTTTATCATTGTTTGTGTTTTAACACATTGTGATCTAATCATTGAGACAATTATTCCATTGATTTGCTATGAGAGACAGTCAAAGGCCTTCCAAAGTCCAAATAAATTAATTAATTATTTTTTCCCCCTATAATTACTAGCCCTGCCATTGAAAAATAGAAGAATTATGGAGCTGTAAATAAGACCATTCGGCTCATTATTGCCTCTGTCAGGTCTTTGAGTTGTTTTACAATGAGTCCCACTCTCCTGCTCTCTCCTTGTCACCCCACAATAGTGTTCTTTCCAGGGATATGTCTAGGTTCCTTTAAAAGTTCCTATTGAATCTATTGTCAGCACACCATTAGGCAGCACATTCCAAATTGCAGCAAATGTGCCTCATTTCTCTCCTCCTTCTCTCCCCACTTACTTTAAAACTTTGACTTTTTGGCTATTAATCTCAAACCCCAACCCCCCAATCACTGAAAATCTGAATTAACTCTGTGAAAACCCTTTATAGTTTTAATCCCCTATTTCCACCACAGCTTAACCTCCTCTGATCTGGGAGTAGTCCCATTTCACTAGTGTCTCCACACAACCATTCCAAGTGTAATTCCAACAAATTTCCCTAAACATCACCCAGGCTCCCCCAATATCCTTGACATTCTCCCTAAGTTGCGGTGATTAGAAGTTCAGAATTTTTTTTATTTATTTGTGGGATGTGGGCATTGCTGGCTGGCCAGTATTTATTGTCTGCCCCTAGTTGCCCGTGGTAGTGAGCTACCTTTTTGAACTGCTGCAGTGAATTGCTGTGGGTTGACCTACAATGCCATTACAGAGGGAATTCCAAAATTTTGACCCAGCAACAGTATAGGAACAATGATATATTTCCAAGTTAGGGTAGTGAATGGCTTTGGAGGGGAACTTGAAGGTGGTGGTGCTCCCATGTAAGTGCTACCTTTGTCCTTCTAGATTGAAGTGGTCATGGGTTGGAGAGTGTAGTCTGAGGATCTTTGATGAATTTCTACAGTACATCTTGTATATAGCACACACAGCTACTACTGAGTATCAGTTGTGGAGGGATTGGATGCTTGCGAATGTAATGCAAATCAAGTGGGCTGCTTTATCCTGGATGGTTTCAAGCTTCTTTAGTGTTGTTGGAACTGCACTCTTTCAGGCAGGTGGAGAGTATTTTATCACACTCCTGAATTGTACCTTGTGTATGGTAGACAGGCTATGAGGAGTCAGGAGGTGCAGTAATCATTGCAGTATTTATAGCCTCTGAGCTACCTTGTAGCCACTAGTGTATGTTTATATGGCAAGTCCAATTAAGTTTCTGGTCAATGATAACCCCAGGATGTTGATAGTGGGAAATTCAGTGGTGGTAATACACTGAATGCCAAGGGATGATGGTTAGATTGTCTCTTAATGGAGATGGTCATTGCTTGGCATTTGTGTGGCACAAATATGTTGATTGGTTGCTGTTGTTCTGATCATATTGTCAAATACTTTTCTCGCATTAGAATTAAGTGTTAGGAGATGTAAGTTAATAGCTTATCTCACTCCCCTTTTACAAAGAACATTGAGATCTCAAAGTTATCCATTTTCCGGGACACAGCAGCAGGCAGTGCCCATTCAGGTCTGTCTCATGCAGTGAATTTTCCCTGACTTCACCCAATATTCAACAAATCTCAGACCAAACACCACTGAGGGGCTGTTTACTTCCAATTACTCCAGGACACACATATTGTCATTTCAAAATATGGTCATGGACATGACGACCACCGTTCATGACCGTGCTGTGCTGTCACATAGAACAAATGGGTTGACCTTTGCTATGGGGAGGCAAAAGTGAGGACTGTAGATGCTGGCTGTAGGAGGTAAAGTTTCAAATTAATAGTAAGAACTTCATTGACCAAGAACAAATTGCACACACGCCCTGTGTAACTTTAGAGCACAGAACGCTGAGTGCTGAAACATTGTACATTTACTGAATGGACCAGCACTTAAGAGATCTCAGTGTCAAAAAAAATGCTGTTGCTTTGGCCTCACTCTCAAGATAATCCTACTACCCGACAATAAGGGAAGACCTGCTGTCAATATAGAACTGGACTTTATCATCACTATCCCAGCTAAGATAGTCATTTGATGGAGAAACTGAGTATACTCCTCAATTAGAAGTAGCACGGGTCTTAAGTCAATGTGAAAGATGATGTATTTTGTCCCTCTTGGCTCAGTCATCTGCTTTAGAATTCTAGATTCAGGTACATAAAAATCCTGGGTGTGTGTGTCTGTTTAGGATGGATGGTTTTGGGGTGACAATTCCAAGGCTCCATTTTCTGCGGTATATATTATTCTGATTGCTTTCAGACACAATGGCGATACCCATTACACAGTTCTGCAGTTCCTTGGTCCAAGCTTGTTGTTCAAACTGGAGCTTAGAGAATCTGCGTAGGTCAATGATAATACTCTCACCCTTTTAAATCAGAGGGCCGTGTTCAATTTCCACTCCAGGAATTTGTGCACAGCATGAGGCAAGTCTAAGCATTCTTGCAATGAGATGTTAAACACAAGCATCTTCCCTGCTGTTTCCCAAGCATTCTCGCCTTGCAAGTGGGTGTTAAAATTCAATTGATACTCCTGGAAGCAGGGCAGTTCTCCTCAGAGTGGCAGTCAATCTACTTCACATAGGACTGACTTCATTGTTGCATTTGGGAATATTGCTGTTCAGTTCCTATCCTACAATTGAATTACATGTCAAAAAATAAAACATTACTAGAAATTGGGCAGTTTTGGGATGTATAGAGATATAGGAGATAGTATAGTAAAGTACAAACACAATGCCCTCTTATTTCATGTACAAAGCATTTGTTCACACAGAAAGGATTGGTCTAAGAGTTGCTTTGATGTATTGTAGTTTAAAGTATGGTGAATCCATGAGTGTTTGTGTGCAACACATAGTTAAGATCACAAATGAAGCATATTCTCATATTCTCATATGGTGTAAATGCCACTTTTCGTGTTGAGCCCCACCCAGCATTCTCTGAACATTACATGCTCACTGGCTGTGTTCAAAGAATGTGAACAGTTCGGCCCAGCCCAGAGAAAGAGGGAAAGTAAGAAAGAGAGTTTCAAAGAATGTATTACAAGCATAGTGAGGTCCAGTGAGGACTGCATGAAAAATTACTCCAAAGGATAATTAGAAATTTTTTTGTTTATCAAAACTACTGACTCATAAAGACAAGAGTGAGCTGATAAAATAAACAAACCTGATCAGAATTGATGAACTTGGGCAGTAGAGGAGCCTAAGAAAGTGCACATCTTCCTTTAGCAAGTGATTTTTCACCCCCTCCGCTCCTTTAAAGGAACATTGGCACCAAAGAGTCCAGGTTACATTGCAGAGCCACTGAAGTGGAGGAAACAAATGTCTTCCAGCTCCTTCTGGACTGTGCCTTTGGGAGAGGAGGTCTGGGAATGGGTTCTGTTGATGTTCATCCTGTGAAGCTCTGTAATGCATGATTATGTACGCTCCCCGCTATGCCCAGGAAACACCAGGCAACAACTGATGCCAGAGAACAATCACCTCGGAATAGGGCATGCTGTGTGTCAAATAACTGGCGGTAGAGAGCCTTCCACTGAAATGAAGTTCCAGGAAATTTGGGCAATTTGGTTGCAAATTTGGGCAGCCACTTCAGAGGCTCAATGGGTAACGCAGAAGTCTGCAATTCGTGCAAACCTCCTTGATTGTATGCCTCAGACAACCTTTGACATGATATGTACATTGTCTATATAACATGTAATCCTGAGAGTAGTGACAGCTCAGACTGCCAACAACTGCATTAAAAGAAATTGTGCTGTGGGTGTCACCAGCAAAGCCAACATTTGTTGTCCAACTTTATTTGCCCTTGAAGTGAATGGCTTTCGTGGCCATCTCAGAAGGCAGCTAAAGTCAACCACATTTCTGTGGATCTGAATTTACAGTTAGGCAGGACTGGATAAGCACAACAGATTTCCTTCAATACAAGACGTCGGTGAACTAAATAGGTTTTTATGACAATCAGCGATCATTATTATAAACACTTGTTTTCAATTCTGGATTTAGTAATTCAATTTAAATTTTACCAGCTGCCTCATGGGATAAATAGACAAAGTCTTTTCCCTGGGGTGGGGGAGTCCAGGACCAGAAGGCAGAGGTTTAGGGTGAGAGGGGAAAGATTTAAAAGGGACCTAAGGGGCAACTTTTTCGCTCAGAGGATGTTGCGTGTATGGTTTGAGCTGCCAGAGGAAGTGGTGGAAGCTGGTACAATTGCAACATTTAAAAGGCATCTGGATGGGTATATGAATAGGAAGGAGAAAGTGAGGACTGCAGATGCTGGAGATCAGTGTTCCAGGGTGTGGTGCTGGAAAAGCACAGCAGGTCAGGCAGCATTGGAGGAGCAGGAGAATCGACCCTTCGGGCAAAGGCCTTTCATCAGGAATGAGGCTTGTGAGCCAAGGGAGTGGAGCCATTGGAAGGGTATAGAGGGATATGGGCCAAATGCTGGCAAATGGGGCCAGATTGGGTTAGGATATCTGGTCGGCATGGACGAGTTGGACCGAAGGGTCTGTTTCTGTGCTGTACATCTCTATGACTCTATTAACCCAGCCTTTACTAGCCCAGTGACATTATCATGGCACCGTTACCTCCCCAAACTATATCACGCTGAATCTAATGTTGCACGGTGGCTCAGTGGTTAGCACTGCTGCCTCACAACACCAGGGACCTGGGTTCAGTTCCAGCTTAGGGCAACTGTCTGTGTGGAGTTTGCACATTCTCCCTGTGTTTGTTTGGGTTTCCTCCAGGTACTCTGGTTTCCTCCCACAGTCCAAAGATGTGCAGACCAGATGAATTGACCATGTTAAGTTGCCAACAGTGGTAGGTGCATTAGTTAGGGGTAAATATAGGGTAGGGGAAAGGGTCTGGGTGAGCTACTCTTCAGATGGTCGGTGTGGACTTGTTGGGCTGAAGGGAACAAGTCCACACCGACCATACTGTTTCCATACTGTAGGGAACCTAATCTAAATGTGAACTGCTTTGTAATGTACCTTAGTAAAATTTTATGAACAAACATGCTTTGAGATAAAACATCAGTGTGGAGTTGTGTACCTCAGGGCGAAGACAAGACGTGTAAATATCATTGTAAACCCAACATGTAAGTAACAAAAACAGAAATTGCTGGACAAACCTAGCAGATCTGGCAGCATCCGTGGAGAGAAAGCAGAGTAACGCTTTGGGGTCCAGTGACCCTTCTTCAGAACTGGATTTTTGTAATTGTTATTTTAAGTATTGCAAGCACGTGTCGCAAAAGAAATTGAACTGGAGTCTAATGGAGTTTGCTGACGTCAAATTTCAATGGTAATTCAACTTAATGTACTTAACATTAGGCGTTAAGAATACAATACGTTTTTGAAGGAAAAACATCGATTGTACGCACCCAGGGATGTACAATTGCTGTTGTATATCAGTAGGGACTCAATATGTTGAAACGACTTACAGGAACCAGCAACATGATTGATTTCAAGAGGCTGTCGAAATAATAACCAGACTTGAGACAGTTGTATATCATGTGATCTGAAATGAACAGAGGTTAAATTGGATCTTAGGACATCTATATACAAGGCAAAACTATTTCTTCAACTGGGTCCACAGATAAGGGATCACCCCACCTTTATTCAAAACCAATGCCAGGGTATCGCACCATGTGGAATGCATAATCCGCTGCATCAGATGTCCTGTGCCAGCGATGAAGAGTGCAGAGCCACACAGGGCAATCCATCTCCCATTTAAACGGTACATCATTTTCAAACACGCCTCAAATCAGCTCAGTGCTAAAAGGCACAGGAACTCTAAATCACCTTCCCAAAATATCAGCAAGGCCCGTACAACATGTACACTTAAAATAATTTTAAAGCATATCTAAAGTTTATTTATATGTGTTTGCAAATTATTCCTTTGTGCAACTGGAGGGGTGATGACAACAACAATGGTTTAAAGACGAGTCTAGGTGAAGTTTTGGGGGCAGTGACTGCAAAAGAAATATTTTGAGGTTCTTACAGATGTATGGAATGTCAGTTGACCAATGACCCTCATAACTAGGCAGGACGAGCTCGAGGTATCTCCAAACGGGGTAGACGGAAAAGCAGGGCGCGAATTAGCTCAGTTCAGCTGCGGGAAGGACCTGACCGCTCCGCCAGTGAGTGATTTTAAATTGCTCCAACCCCCGTCCTCCAAAATAAAGTTAAATTATTCTGTCGGCGATTCCGGTTCGCGCCTTCTCCCCCCCATTGGTCAACAGTTGTCATCGTGTGATAATAACCTGATCGCCATTATTTCTGGCGAGATTTTGACAGCTTAAAACTGGAGCGCAGGTTTAGTGCAACAGTGCACTTCCGTTCAGTGCCTGAGACGCGTGGGCTGGAACAACAGGTCCCCGACCGAACAGCGGCTTGAAGTGAGTTCTATTCCTTTCTTTTTGTTATTTCATTCCGTATAATCGGCTCCTCTCTCCACCTCAGGCACTGCCATGTCTCCCGTGCTGAACAAACTCATCCTTTCATGCTGAGGTGGAAGCCTAGAGAGCCCTGAGCCTCAATGGTTAACAGTACAAAGAAATAATTTGTGCTTTAATGGCAGGATTGATAACGGACAATCTTCATATTGTAAAGAGCATTGGAAATGGTTTAAAAAAATACTTATTAACTATCAAAAGCATTTCTAAATTACTATTTAAACTAACACAGAATGCAATATATTTATCAGAATCATTGAGCGATATCGATTTAAAAATAGAAAAATAATGGTCATGTTCTTATTGGAAATAATAGCTGTTATTATCGTCTGTGAGAACAGTCTTCAATGCAAGTAGATACGTAGAATAACTGATCTATTGTTAACGAACTCTGATTTATGAAGAAAGAAAACAGAGATTTTAAGGTACAGGAGAGAGTGGAATTCACCACTTTCTAGTCACGGATTGAGGAACTTGTTAGGATTGTATTGAAAGTTTAGCCTCTGTATCAGGACGGGGCTTATGACGGAAACGTGCGCACTTTCTGTTTCCCGCCCAACCTGTTCAAAGACATTATTGCACACCTCTGGAGCAGGGGAGGACTCCTAGCCAAGACTCACGGACACCACCACAGCACCACAAGAATCTTTGAAAACGCGTGGGTTTAAACGAATACAAATTACTGAGTATAGTGAGATCAATTATTCCAGGACTGGAATTTGCACATTCTCCCCGTGGCTGCGTGGGTTTCCTCCGGGTGCTCCGGTTTCCTCCCACAGTCCAAAGATGTACAGGTCAGGTGAATTGGCCGTGCTAAATTGCCCATGGTGGAAGGTGCATTACTCAGGGGTAAATGCAGGGGTATGTGCAAACTCCAGGACTGAACCTCGATTACCCAACTGGAACTGATGGATTTCTTCTACATTTTGAATTCAATCCAGTGCCTGATCCTTTGGTTGGGATCATGGCTCAATCATCCGTCACTTCCTGTCTTTAAGCTATTGAGCCTTATATTTTCCACCTATATAGTTCGACCATTTGACACTGCCTCTGTCGATTCTGAGGCAACATTTTACAGGGATTGTGCCTGTGTTTATAACTTCCCCGTTATAGGTGGAGGACGCATTCATAGATACCTGACTCTGCAAAAAGGACATCATTTTGCGGTGGGACAGGGCATCGATGAGGCCACTGTTGGAATATTGCGTTTAATTCTGGTCTCCCTGCTTTAGCAAAAATGTTGCGAAACGTGAAATTGTTCAGAAAAGATTTACAAGGATGTCGCCAGGATTGGACGGTTTGAGCTACAGGGGGAGGGTGAATAGGCTGGGGCTGTTTCCCCTGGAGCGCCAGAGGCTGAAAAGGGTAACAGTTTATAAAATCATGAAGGTCATGGGTAGGATTAGTAGCCAAATGAGGGGTGTCCAAAACCGCACGGGATAGGTTTAAGGTGAGAGGGGAAAGATGTAAAAGGGATTTAAGGGGCAGCCTTTTCATGCAGAGGGTGGTGCGTGTGTGGAATGAACTGCCAGAGGAAGTGTTAGAGGCTGGCAGAATTACAGCATTTAAAACACATCCAAATATGTATATAAATAGGAAGAGTTATGGGCCAAATGCTAGCAAATGGGACTAGATTTATTTGGGATATGTGGTCGGCATGGACGAGTTGGATGGAAGGATGCCTTTCCATTTGTATGTCTCTATGACTCTATAACAAGATATCGCCAATCTCTTAAGGACATTTGAATTCAGAATAAAATGACAATGACAACAACTAATGCAGTTCCTTAAGAAACTAAGAGAGCAGTTTTAAACTCCCCACTCTATCTCAAAATGGTGCATCTGAGTCAAATGAGAAGTTAACATTTAAGCAAAAAAGAGACCGTCGCCTTCAACCCGCCCACATCCACTTTTAGAGGGGGTGGCTGTCAAATCCGGGCCGTGAAACGTAAATTATGTCGGAGACTGATGACTCATCTTTTTAAAAGAAAACCCAGGACGTTGTTTTTTAAAGCAATTCTTATTGTACTTCCTGACCCCTTCAAAATCAAGGAGCTAAGAGGAGATGAGTAAATGGAAGAAAATGGGCTTATCGGTGACAGGCAGCATGGTATTGTACAGGGAAGGTCGTGTCTTACAAACCTAATAGAATTCTTTGAAGGAGGTGACAAGGTTGATTGAGGAGGGAAGGGATGTAGATGTCACATGCATGATGTTTAGTAAGGTGTTTGATAAGATTCCCCATGGTAGGCTGATGGAAAGTCGCATGGGGTCCAGGGTGTTCTAGCTGGATGGATAGAGAACTGGTTGGGCGACAGGAGACAGACTAGTGGAAGGGAGCTTCTCAAAATGGAAACTAGTGATCATTGGTGTTGCACAGGGATCAGTGTTGGGACCACTGCTGTTTGTGACATACATAAATGATTTGGAGGAGAAAGTGAGGATTGCAGATGCTGGAGATCAGAGCTGAAAATGTGTTGCTGGAAAAGCGCAGCAGGTCAGGCAGCATCCAAGGAGCAGGAGAAGGGCCTGAAGAAGGGCTAATGCCCGAAACGTCGATTCTTCTGCTCCTTGGATACTGCCTGACCTGCTGCGCTTTTCCATAAATGATTTGGAGGAAGGTGTACGTTGCCTCATTAGTAACTTTGCAGATGACACTAAGGTTGGTGGAGTAGCAGATAGTCAGAATCATAGAGATGTACAGCATGGAAACAGACCCTCCCGTCCAACCTGTCCATGCTGACTGTGAGAATACAGCAGAATATAGATAGATTGGAGTTGGGCAGAGAAATGGTAGATGGAGTTTAATCCGGACAAATGCGAAGTGATGCATTTTCGAAGGCCCAATACAAAAGCAAACTATACAGCACTGCTGCCTCACAGCGCCAGGCGATTCTCGCCTCGGTGTGGAGTTTGCACATTCTCCCTGTGTCTGCGTGGGTTTCCTCTGGGTGCTCCGGTTTCCTCCCACAATCCAAAAGTTGTGTAGATCAGGTGAATTGGCTATGCTAAATTGCCCGTAGTGATTAGTCAGGGGTAAATGCAGGGTAGGGGAATGGGTCTGGGTGGGTTCCTCTTTGGAGGGTCGGTGTGGACCTGTTGGGTCGAAGGGCCTGTTACCCTACTATAGGGAATCTAACCTTTTTTTAAAACGATGTACAAAGTAACGTTTTCCCAGAGTGGGGGACTCAATTATTAGAGATCACGAGTTCAAAGTGAGAGGGAAAGCTTTAGGGGAGACGTACTTGGAAAGTTCTTCACGCAGAGGCTGGTGGGTGCCTGGAACGCGTTGCCAGGGGAGCGACAGCGTCACTTAGGATGTACAGCAACCTGAATGGGCAGGGAACAAAGGGATACAGATCCTTGGGAAATAGGCGACAGGTTTAGATAGAGGATCTAGATGGGCGCAGGCTTGGAAGGCGGAAGGGCCTGTTTCTGTGCTGTAACTTTCTGTGTTCTTTGAGTAGCACAAATGGTTGCGATGATGTCCGCCCTGTCTGTGCCATCCCTCTGCGAGAACAATTCACTCTTACCGCCTCAATGTTTTATTTTTTTTTCAGACGTGGATCCATTATCTTTAGGAGGTGGGTGGGAGGGAGGGAATCAACCCTGCTTCCCACGCTCCAGAGTGCATTCTAGCTCCTGACCGGAGGAAGGCCAGATTCATAAAGCAAGCTCCTGCGCAGCACGACTTACGGGCCAAACGGAACAGGGGTGTTCCTTTCTCGTCCACTCGGTCAAACAAGCGAACATGCTTCCAGCTCCCGGACTTGCAAATGATACATCGCTACCTGACTTGCGAAGCTCACTGCTGGAGAATGTCCAGCATTCTAATGTTCTTTTCGATTTAAAATGTTTTTTGCTGCTGTATCAGTAAAATTTGTCTCCGGTTAAACTGCGTTGTTCATAGAATCTTCGAGCAATCTAGGGTTCATGTCTGTACAAAGAAATCCACAGTACAGAAACAAAAAGCTCTTCGGCCCACGGAGTCTCTGTCCGACCACCTGATTATTCCAATCCCATTTCCTCATTTAGTAAATACCCCTACTCCCCTGTTGCATCCATTTCAAACCGAAGATAATCCTCTGTGTTCTAATGTGGGTCCTCCTGTTATATGCAGAGATGTAAAACTCAGCTGCAATGGTGTTGCTTTTCTTTTCTCCACTAGAGTTTTCAGTAAATTCTGTTGTTACTTCTAGGTAAAGAAAGCAACAACAACTTGGAGTGGATCCGTGGAGGCGAGACTGATAGGGCTGTGTCTCGGACTGGGCGACGTCTGTTTGGCGATCGGCGAGAAACCCTTTTGACAGGACAGAGGATGACCAGCGTTGAGGATAACTATCCCCTCTTGGAGTTGGAGGAGAAGGACTATGAATTCAGCGGTCACCCTCTAAAGATCACGATGTTTAAAGGAGCTTCCTTGGGCGTATCTGCTTATGTCTGGGGACCTGTAAGTCTGGTGGACTGTTACAAAAAGTTATCTTCGGAATTATAAATGAACCCCGACCCTCACTGCGACGCCTTTGTCAATTTGGCTACACTGGGGCAGATCAGAAGCTGATTGAGTCATCTACAACACAGAAACCGACTCTTCGGTCCAACTCCGACCAGATATCCTAACTTAATCTAATCCTGATTTGGAGATGCCGGTGTTGGACTGGGTGGAATAAGTTTAAAAATCACACAACACCAGGTTTTGGTCCAACAAGTTTATTCGGAAGCAAAAGCTTTCGGAGCTTCATCGGAGGATGAAGGAGCAGCGCTCCGAAAGCTCGTGCTTCCGAATAAACCTGTTGGGCTATAACCTGGTGTTGTGTGATCTTAAACCTAATCTAACCCCATTTGCCAGCTTTTGGCCCATATCCCTCGAAACTCTCCCTATTCATCTACCCATCCGGATGCTTTTTATGCGTTGTAATTGCGCCAGCCTCCAAACCCTGGACTGGCTTCCTTTTCATACCAGCCCCACCGCATATGTGGTGCAACACTGGAGCCTTGTTAAAGTGATGTTTTGTTAGACATTGATCACTGCTGTAATTTAGAAAGCATGTAATACACTGAACCTATGGCATTCTGACTCAGAATAGGTGCTGACAGTATTTATCAGACAGTATTTATATTTATACGTGGGAAATGGACGTCACCAGCTGGACAAACATTTATTCTCCATTTCTAACTGGCCGGGAGAAGGTGGTGGTGAATCATCTTATTGAATTACTGCAGTCCTTGGGGTGTAGGAACACACACAAACCTTCACAAACCTTGCATGCACAGTGCTGTTAGGGAGCAAAGTTCCAGATTTAGACCCATTGAAATAACAGGGACGTTTAAGGCCCATTAAAAGGAAATAGCGCAATGAACACGCACCTCTGCCGCAAGTAACGCCTTCTTGTTCAGTGACACCTTTAACTCAACACGTTCCATTAAGTGTGATTCAGGTCATAAGGCATTTTTCTCTGCACAAAGTCTACAGTCATCGCCTCAGACTTGCAATGCAGTAAAATTGTACTCTAACTTTTAGGAAGAAAAAACCTCTGATGTCTACCCCTAGGTATCCACAATGCTTACCCAGCTACTTGTTTGCAAGGGGACGCAGAGGTTAGTGGGCCTTGAAAAACCTACTACTTATTAAATTCCCTGTCCTCTCCTAACTGAAGCCAAGAGTCTGGAGTTTGTTCAAAGGGTTTCTCTAATCTCTCCATTACAGGGTGCTTGAGTGAACCTTAACAAACCTGCCCATTTTTCAGAATTATCCTTAAACTTGTGCCCTTTACAAATAAATATCTTGATCAGAGTGTGGGTGTCTTCTTTTTTCCCCTGGGGATTGTCCTTTGTCGCTATTTTGAGTCTGAGAAGATTGATTTTACCGGCAAGAAGGTGCTTGAACTGGGCTCTGGCACTGGAATTGTGGGCATATTGACGGTGTTATTGGGTAAGTGAATCCAGCAGTAACTCTTCGTAACGCCACAGAGTGGATAGCGCCCAATCAGAGGCTTTTACGAGATCTGGTCCCTGCAGTGACCTTCTCGCCAAAGTCAACTGCCAAGCTCACAAGCCTCGATTTTAGTAGGAAAGGGCAATCAGACAGCAGTCGAAAAGTGTGGCGCTGGAATGGCACGGTCGGTCAGGCAGCATCCGAGGAGCAGGAGAGTCGACGCTTCGAGCATAAGCTCTTTATCTTTACTCTCCTGCTCCTCGGATGCTGCCTGATCGGCTGCGCTTTTCCAGCGCCACACATTTCGACGCTGATCTCCAGCATCTGCAATCCTCAGTTTCTCTGAGCAACCCCGACAGTTGTTGGTCACGAACCTTCAAATCGACGAAATTCATGTAGCTTCACCAACAAGAACACGACCCGTAATGACTGTAACTGTGGTTTCTCTGTGCATTATCTGAGGCGTTTGTGCACTTGCCTTATTGTCAACATCGTAAAGGAAAATCCGAATGCTGTTAATGTGAAAACAACCACATGCAACAAACACTAAATATAACTATCAGGACAACGTGTCATGAACAAACTGCAAAACTATGTCCGCTTCTCACAATCTCTGCTGGACTGAGGACTTTGTCTTTTGTCGCTTGGTTCTCAAACCAACTTTGTCCTCGTTAATGAAAATGCCATTTCAATATAGCCTCCAGGGATTTGAAAGGGACACCTGCTTTTGAACGTGGTACTGGGTTGGAGGTGCAGGGCACTTCTCTGCTGATCATTAACTTTACACTGCTGATGACCTGTGATAAGGGGTAAAGGCATTTGCCCCTTTGGCTGTCTCGTGGCTGAGTGACCTGCCTGATCATTCGAGGACCGAGTCAGAGCTAAGTGCTCTCTCCTTCGAAGTTCCTCGGGGTCAAAAGTCACAGCCAACATGTGATGATGTTCCCACTTAGGCCTATCGCTGCATAACGTGGCTCAGCGTGATATAGAATTTCCACAGTTCCAAAAACCAGCCCAGAACATAGTTATAATTTTTCCCAGTATTGTGCTGACAGCACTGGTCTAGCTCTAATTAAAATACTATAGTTCTCCATATGGTGCAGTCACAGAACTATAGAATGTTCAAAGCGCAAAGCATAAGGGCACAGCGCTAGGGACATGGGTTCGGTTCTAGTCTCGGGCGACTGTCTGTGTGGAGTTTGCACATTGCCCCGTGTCTGCGTGGGTTTCCTCGGAATGCTCCGGTTTCCTCCCACAATCTAAAGATGTGCAGGTTAGGTGGATTGGCCATGCTAAATTGTCCATAGTGTTATGTGCATTAGTCCGGGGGTTGATCTTCGGAGGGTTCGTGTGGCGTGTGGACTTTTGGGCCGAATGGCCTGTTTCCACATTGCACGGAATCTTAAAAAAAAATCATTCGGCCAATAGTGGCTATGCCTCCTATTTATATGAGCAGCCTTGCTGATCCTACTCCCCTTCATTTCCTCTTCTATTGATGGAAGCAAGCTCTCTGTATTTCCTCTCACGACACTTCATCAGTTTATCGAATCTGCTCTCTGAAGAGAGCAGCTCCGCCTTCCCTCATTTATCCATGTGAGTGAAGTCACTCGTTCTTGGGGGCATACTGGTAAACCCTTGTTTGCACCTTCACTGACACCTTCACGTCTTTCTAAGATTGTGTCCTCCCGAATTGGACACAATGCTTCGACGGAGGCTGGGCCATTGTTTCAGAAAGATACGCCATAACTTCCTGGAGTTTGTAGACCATGCTTCGTTTTATAGAGATCAGGATGTTGTCTGTCTTATCAAACAATTTCTCAACCTGTACTAGAGCTGAGGCATCTAGTCCAGATCCCTCAGCTCCAGTACCTCTTTTAGAATTCTAGCGCCATTGTATATAGCCTCACCTCGATTTTCCTGATATTAAATTTTATCTGCTATATATGTTTGGAAACCTTTACTACAATAGTTCTCCCGCTCACAATGCCTCCATTCACATATCCTGTTAAGGGCATGTGCTCCCTACTCCATGTGCTATTCCATTGATGCCTAACTCAATATCACACAACAACAACTTGCCCAGATAATTGTTACTTGACAGAATTCTACTCTTCCATCACTTCGCAAGAACCGCAGACCCGACTGGATGGGCAGTGGATGATTCAGAACCTGGAGAGGGGGAAGGGGGTGGAGAGGAGGAGGGGGATGGAGAAGAGGGTGGAAGGGGATGGAGAGGAGGAGGGGGGGGGGGGATGGGAGGGGAGGGGCGCGCTCCTGTCAGCATTCGTTTCTATTGCGCATTCCGTCTTAAAAAAAGAAAGTTCAGCCCCATTAAATATCATCGAGTTGCGAGGGAAGATATTAAGCTAATCCAAGTAACTATTGAGTCTTCGGAATGTGAGGCCAGTGAGTGGGGTAGATGGTGGTGGAGTAATGTGTGTGCGTTCTGTTTTGAGGAAATTAATAATGCATATGCATCAACTCATGCTGAGGGGACCCGGGGGATTAAAAAGACGTTTTATTTTTGCCAGGTGGAGATGTCACCATGACGGATAGACCGTACGTTTTGAAACAAATCGAATATAACATACTGGCTAACATTCCAGTCAGCTCTCGGCACCGTTCGAAAATCCGCGCCCTGGCTTGGGGTAGCGACCAGAACAGTTTCCCAACCGACTTTGATATCATTCTGGGTTCGGACATCGTGTACAGCCCATCGCAATTTCCGAATCTTATACAGACATTGCTGTATTTCTGCAAAGACAAGACCGTAATTTATCTGTGTTCGGATGTGAAGTATCGGGAGGGATCGGCTGAATTCCACGAGGACCTCTTACCGGTGCAATTTCACAGCCAGCTCATTCATACCAGCGGGAGCAGTTGCATTTACAAAGTGACCAAAAAAGTTTCAGACGACGAAGACTAGTTTCCGATTCAGGATCGGAAGACAGATAACCATCTACTTTTCACTTCTCACCATTCAGGTGAATGAACGAGCATTACTAACATTTTCATTGGAAAAATATCGTGTGCTGTTCCTTCGCTTTTCTCTTCACTTTCCCGGATCTCGCAAATGTTGGTGATACATACCGGCATGTCCCATTAAAATGCTAAACGTACATGTGTCCCCTTACTGGAGATTGCGAGCTAATGATTTATCTGGAGCATCACATATCAGCAACAGTCTGTAAAGGGACTGAATACGAGACACTACTGTTCCTAAAGTCGCGTAGACCACCCCGGACAGGCGCATAGTTTACATGTAATTCCAGGAGCAGAGTAAGATGTCAGGATAGAAATCATTCGGTTTGGTATCAGTGATGAACCTATAATGCTATGACCATTAGTCAGCCTCTGACAGTGAAGAATGTTTAAAGTAAATTGGCTAAGTCCCTTAATGAATACAAAAAAATTCACAGAGGGCGCAATTTAATTGGTGGCATTTTATTGAAACAAGAGTTACCCGCTCTTTATAGATTCAGTTCCTGGCCAGTTACAGAGTACGCATGTTTCCACTGATCGAAATAAATCTGACTTCAATTTCCAATTCTGGAATGTTATGAAGTTACCCTTAAACTTCACGACCCTCTCTAGCATAACACCAACACAAACCCTAACCCAGTCCTAATGTCCGGTCTGCTTTTTTTTACCTTAAATGCGACCATCTCATTTCTTCCATTCAGAATTATGAGATCAGCAACCTTTAAAACTCTAATGCCTTCTTCTAGGTTGAAGTATAGACTACTGTTGAATGCAAAGCCACAAGTTAAATCCTGCTGCTATATTTGCTTACATTTCTGGAAATTTGAATGTCATCTGTAATTGTTAGTTTATTTTTATTAGAGCATTAAAACGGTGATAAAGCTTAAAATTGTTCCAGCAACTGAATAATCTGGTCCTGCAAAATTAATGACGATTTATTTGCCTTAGTTTTCCCAAAATCTGTGGTTTGAAATAATACTATTGTGCAAACAGAAACTTGAATAATAAAAATTACAATAATATGTATTAGTTTGCAGATTGATATCGCATACTGTGGATTTACTGTACTTGTCCTTTACATTGATCTGATTCAAAAAATACAAAATGAAGGCAAGTGAAATCCTGCTTAAGATATAGAACTACACATCAGCATACACACATAATCAGCAAGTGAAGCGATGATAAATGGAGTTCAATGTGGAACAACGTGAGTTCATCCACGTTGAACAGGGAAAAGTAGAACAGAGAATCTCAAGAAGGTGGCAAATTAGCATCAATGATGGTGAAATATTTAAAATCTTCAAATACGGAAATCGTTTAAATCTGGTGGGGAAGTGGTGACATACTCATGCGATGGAATACTACTTTGCATCTCAATACATTGGTAAACCTAAGAGGTGGGCGTCATGCAAGTCTGTTGGATTACACCTGGACTAATGCAGCTTGGCCCTGCTTTTCTGAAAGGAAATGCTGACTTTGGAGTCGGTGTAGAAGTTTAAAATACAACTTTAATTGAGTTGTTTAAGATGATTCAGAATGTGAATGGGTGGGGCGTATATTACCAAAAATTGACATCTCCAAACCAGATAATTAAGAGTGAATTGGACATAGGAGCCCAAAAGTAGAGGGCATAAGATCAAGGTGAGAGGGGAAAGATTTTAAAAGGGACCTAAGGGGCGTTTTCTCACGCGGAGGATAGCGTGTACAGTATATGAATGAGTTGTCAGAGGACGTGGTGGAGACTGGTACGATTACAAAATTTACAATGGGTATATGAATAGGAAGGGTTTAGAGGAATATAGGCCAAATGCTGACAAATGGGACTAGATTAATTTAGGATATATGGTCGACAATTTGGACGAAGGGTCTGTCTCCATGTTGTGCAACTTTATGATTCTATGACTCTATAATTGCTGGAGATCGAAAAGAATGTGAAAACAGATTGCTTAGCAAGGAGGCGGCATTGGCTTGAGAACAGACTGTTTTGCAGCGAAATCTGGATTTACTTTTGTCCAGGCACAGAGGAGCACAGGGCGGTACTGAGGCACAGTGGCGGCACTGCCTCACAGCACCAGCGACCCGGAATCGATTCCACCCTCGATTAGGTTAGGTGGATTGGCGATGCAAATTTGCCCCTTTGTATTCAGGATGTGCAGGCTAGGTGGATTAGCCATGTAAAAGCAGCTTTACAGGGATAGGGATAGGCTTAGATCTGGATGGGAAGCTCTTCAGAGGGTCGGTGCAGACCCAATGGGCCGAATGGTCTCTTTCTGCATTGAAAGGATTCTGTGAATGGTTGGAAAAATTACAATTTCAGTACGCGACATCAACTCCGATGTACTACTAATCTCGGCGATTTATCACGGTTCGTTCGACTTAACCATTGGGTGCAATCGGTGCCTTGGAAATTAATAGGTCAATATCAAGCTCCAAATACTAGCCATCGGCAGGAGGTCCCCAACGTGAAATTCACTTGTTTAAACATATCTGAGTAGTTTAAATGAATCACTTTATGAACCTGATAATAACTTTTAATAGGCATTAAGTAATTATAGCTAATGCAAAAATAAAACTACTTACATCGGAGCACATGCGATTTTTTGTATTCAGTTTGATTAGACCTTAAACAATCAGTTAACGCACTTTGGTCTAACGTTGCATGATATGGGATATATGGGGAAATTGTTTCTTCTAGTGCAGGAGTTCAGTGCAAGAGGACGTAGCATTAACATTGGAGCTAAGCTGCTCAGGATTGGTGTTAGGAAGCATTCATTCTACAGAAACGCTAGTGGGGAAGTGAAATTCTCTTTTCCCAAACAAAACTTTTTGCGGCTACTCTTCAGTGATGAGCATGAGTCTTATTGGACTCATAACGTTTACCCCGTTTCTATGTCTACAGATACTGTTAAGTTTCTCTGGGAAAAGTCAAGAGGAGGAAAAAAACCTTCTAGATCAGGAATATTTGAAATATGTTATCTGTGAGTTTGATTGGGGCAGATTCGATCAGAGCTTTCAAAAGACATTTGGACAATAATATAAAACGAGTTAATGTGGAACAATGCAGGAAATAATGTCTGTAGTGTGACAAGCTGAGTTGCTTTTTCAGGGTGGAGGTATGGAGACCTAAGGATGAACAGCGAACCTTTATTCTATGGAACCGTTCCATGGTAGGAATTTATTCCCGTTAGAGTTTGGGGGGTGCAATGACAAACTTCAATATAGAATCCAATTTTCAGATAGCTAATTACATTTGTTAAGCAGTAGTTTAGGTATGATGCATTAATTAGACAGGAAAACACAATTGTGGATGGTTCACTGATACAGACTGTTGGTAGTGAATATACATGTCAAGGCAGCTCCTTGCTCTCCAAACGATGCGTTAGGGAATTGTTCCCGAGTCCTCCCGCCCCCTTTCTGGTGGTTCTTGCTTCTGAACAAGATGGGTCCCAGATGAGGAATGCTCCCTGACCTTGATTATTTGTTGATGTATCATATTTCGAAGGGCTGGCTTAGGCTGGGTCAAATACCCATTTGATTCGTTTCAACTGATGAATATCGGACAGGGTGTCTCTTTGTCATCTGAAAGTTAGATTGCCATTCTCTTTGAGACCAAAACATCCCATTTTGCCAAGACACTGCCTGATAACAGGCTACCTGGAGCGCCGGGAATTACGTCAGTTTAATGGAAGATTTCTTATGACCTTTCTTGTCATTATTTACGAAGAATCTGGAAAACTGGTAATTTAACAACACCAGTCAAATGACATCTCATGGTACACAGAAGGTATTTAGAACAATCCAGATATTACCGATTTCTAACATTCTATCATTATTCCGTGCACGGGAGAATTGGGCTTCACAACCCAGTTGCGCCAATCAGTAACTTTGAGCATGCTTTTTTAAAAACATATTTTCCCTTGTTCAGCATTAGATTATATAGCCAGTGATCCGTGTATATATTTTATTTGAATGGCATTCTTAATTTGCCTTGCATCTTACGAAGATTTGTATACATCACGGATTTGTCTGTTACTGCACAGCATTAACCTGTACCAGATGGTTTATATTAAATTCACACATTCTACTCTGTAAAATACATTTCTTCCCACTTCTCTTGGAACTGACTGCCCTGTTCAGAAAGGAGTTAAAAATCACCCGTTTTGCTGTGGGCTTGGAGTCACATGTCGACTAGATCAGGTAAGAACAGCAGATTTCTTCCATAAAAGGAATGTGTGAACCAGGTCATTTTAAAAATAGCAATCAGATTTATCTACTGAATTTAAATGCCACTAGCTGAGACGGTGGACCTTTGAAACCTCGTCCCAGAGATTAGCCTGGGCTTCTGGATTACTAGCCTATGGTATTACCCCCTCCAGGTGAAAAAAAAATGCATATGCACAAACATTTTGTAACATTTTTTTCCTCCATCTACAATTAACGGGTTCGAATCTCAACACGGCAGATGGTGAAATTTGAAATCAATAAAGACGTCTGGAATTACGAATCTAATGATGACCATGGATCCATCGTTGATTGTCGGGAAAAGCCATCTGGTTCACTAATGTCTTTTAGTGAAGGAAACTGCAAACCTCACCTGGTCTGGTCTACATGTGACTCCAGGCCTACAACAATGCGGTTGAATGCTCTCTGGGCAATTAGGGATGGGCAATATGTGCTGCCTGAACAATGACGCCCTCATCCTGTGACTGAACTTTAAAAAAAACTGGCAGAAGGAAGAGGCTGCAATACTCATTTATCACTATCTGTTTTGGGGACAATGAAAAATGTGACGGGGACCCGCAGCTAAAATATAAAGAAATTACAGTCTGATGTCGATTATGTTCTTGTGAGAAAAATATTATCAACTTGTATGTGTCCTCACGTAAACCCCGTTTAAGGCATTATCGCAGAAATGATACTTTCCAAATTAAAGTATTTGATTGCTGATATCGTCGTGATTCCAACAATAGAAAACCCGTCTACGCTGACCCCCACAGCATGGCAGCCGCTTAAACTGTCTAGAAGTAAGCTTGGTTCAAAGTACACTACGAAAGAAAAGTATACTTGGATTTTTTTTTAAAAAGGGAAATTTAATTTGTTGCCAACATAGGGACTAAGATCTAAATATTCACAGGTCGCTCGGGAAACGGTCGAAAAAAGTTAAAAACCACACAACACCAGGTCATAGAGCAACGGGTTAATTTGGAAGCACTACACGCGCACATATACTTTTATGGGGTGAATTTGTTTTTGCTGAATTGCATTTTATTTGCTCAAAAACTGCACGAATCCATGTAAAACTGTAAAACGATGCAGAGGGTTTGTCAGTCTGACATAACATTGGGACACAAACAGACTTCACACCTCTTGTGAGAAAAGCTGAGCGATCTTGCGAATGTAATTTAAAAGAAGTTCTGGGATTTACAAATCAAAGAAGAGTCCAGCATCACCATTTTGAAAGATGAAAAATTTAATCTAAAAGTGTTTAATGTATCACATCTCAGTGACACTGGACTCCTTTGGCTATCAATTCTGTGATCATGATCTTATCCTCCACAACCACCTGATGAAGGAGCAGCGCTCCGAAAGCTGGTGCTTCTAAATAAACAATGTTGGACTATAACTTGGTGTTGTGTGATTTTAACTTTGTCCATCCAGTCCAACACTGGCACCTCCAAGTCATGAAAAAAACGTGCTATTTCAATGTTACTCAACACTTATTGTTCGTGCAACTTAAGGAAACGTGTAGGGATGAGGACATAATTAGCTCTGCTATATTCTACTACTTTAATTATTCTGTCACTGATAAATATAACTGTTAGAAGGAGAAAATTCGAGTTTGCAATTGACATCAGTCGAGTAGCAACTGACTCATTGCTCAAGGCTCCAAGTCACTGCGAATTCCCTGGCTTAAATAAGACGGTACATTTTACATGTTATAATGATGGAGATAATTAAGCGCGGTTAGTTGGTTTCAATCTCGCAGAACTGTGGTAATTTTGCTTATTTAAACCTTTTGCACTTACACTTGACTATATAAATGGAGACAAGAGGTGTGTCATTTGGCTGCTATTTAAGGAAGTCCATTAATAACGGTATATCAACCGTTTATCAATCACTCAGCTCGGCCATATAATGCCAGTTTTTCAGCAGTTTTCATCAGAAATCACCGACGTATGAGCAGAAACGATTTAAACTGTGCGTATAATTTCATTAAAATCGCCTGGAAGGAACTTTAATACATTAAGTACTTAGTTAATTACTAGTTAAGCAACATACACCAGTTTTCGGTGAGATTAAGCGAAAGCACTGGTATATGTAAAAACAAACTCTACTTTTCGTCTATCAAAATAAAATCCCGCACTAAACAAAGTGCACTTCCGTCTCTCTCTCTCTCTCAATGACGATGTGCATACTGTTACACTAGTCAGTGACTCAATTGGCCACATCTCAATTCTGAATTAGATACATGTGGTTACTGTACCAGACCCGTTGACGTACGGTTCCCCACGATTTATGCGGGGTTTCAACAGCGATTATGTCCGTATTTGTTACAGATCCCACAAGAAGTGATGCATTCGGGTGTGTTTTCGCAGTGCGCGTGATGCTGGCAGCCCGAACTATAGACAATGGAGGTGGAGGCTGCAACCTTCTTTCCAGCACATGGCCAAACTCTTACCATCTGCCATTGGCCCATGTTTGAGGGTTTGCTGGTAAATGCTGAGCAGCTTTTTGCCGGGTTGTATCCTTAGTATTCCAATCCCAAATTGGGATTGAAACATTGAATTTTAGGCTCAGAGGCAGGGACACTATTCTTTAGCCGCAAAATCCAGTTACCCTAAAGGACACATTTAAAGTAAACAGGACAAGCTCTCAGATTCAAGTACTTTAATTTGCCAAAGCTAATGTCCCGGACAGGGGATTCCGTTTCCAGAGTAATGGGTTTAGCTAATGCAATGAATTCAGGACCGAAAAGGTTAGTCATCCAGCTATACTAATCTCAACACACGGTTCCATACTTACCTTGAAAATCAACTTATGTATAATTATTAATAGAGTTATTTTAAACAATCTGAGTTTAAAAGTAATTTCTTTGCGCAGAAAGTAATCAGCAGAGGACTGATGACCGTAGGGATAATGGAGGATCCTAAACTTGCTTTTCGATAGTTACTAGTTCAGCCGACACTGTAGGATGTAGCTCACAACCCACACAGTCAGATGTAGTTCACAACCACACTATAGGATGTAGATCACAACCCATGCCATAGGATGTAGATCATAACCCACACTGTAGATTATAGTTTAATCACACTATAGCACGTAGCACAAGTCACACTATGGGAGACAGCTCACAACCCATAATATAAGATGCAGTTCATAACCCACACAACAGGATACAGTTCACTTTAATTGTAGGATCTACACAACTACGCTATAGGATGTTTCTTAGCTCACTCGGTAGGATCGACCTGAAACCAGACGTTTCTAGCCGCAGTATTTAATTGTGATGCCTATGATGCTGGCAGGGTCAAAGCTAATGGTCTTGAATCACTTGAACGAGTGTTACTGGTGACCAAAGGAGATAGTGGTGCACTTTGGAGCTAAAGTTGCTTGCAGTAGTATTAGCGATGTTGATGAAACCGTCAACTTGTCTGCTCTTTTAGCAGGACAAGCTCATAAAATAACAGATTCATTGAAATGAATGCTATAATTTACCATTTCAAAGTATCCATCGGAAGCTGCACGTGGGGGTAATCTGTGGCCATTACTGCTTTCCCTGGGTGATATGGGAACGTTCACCAACTTGATCCCTCTATCATCATGATTTGGCCAAGATTTTAGAAAACAATTGAACCCCGACAAATGATGTCAGCTGGTAGATGGTCGATACGGAGAAATAGGAATGAATTTAAAATATTGCGGAGATGTTAAATGTTTCTTTTGGATTTTAGTTACTGAGTGATAGGGAGGTTGGCTGAGCCCCAATGTCGGGTTCAGTCAAAAGCAGATTTCTATCATTACTTGGGAGATCATGCTCAGAACTTTTATCGATTTTAGTCATTTTGTATAGAATAATATGTTTGTTCTCTAACCTGTCAACAATCTGGCAGTTAAAATACTGGGGCAAACTCTCGTCATGGAAGGAAGGAGATCCGTTCCTCTTTCGTAATTCTGAAGAGAGATAGATTGTAGCCCCTTGACTGGTGAAATAACGAAAGGTCTCCATTAGAGCCGGGTAGGTAACTGAACTGTATACAATATCTGAACCCAAGACAAAATCATAGTCAGCAGGAAAGTTCGTGTGATCTTCGCCCCATGTCAACGGACGGATTTGCAAGCGATGTCTGCAGGCACTGGGAACATTTACTTGGGCATTTGTTTCGATTTGCTTCAGGACTTCCGGTTTATCCGTTATGGTTACATCGCCACCTAACGAGGGGAGAAGAGCCGCATTAGTTTTACTTTGCCCTCGTGAATTGATTGCACATTGTGATCACATAATCAAAAAGAAACAACGCGAGGGGAGAACTCTGGCGAGGCATTAACCCACACAGTGCTGGACAGTGCAAGGTTTAAAGCATTCCTTTAGAAAAAAGGTCGAAGCTTTTTGTCTATGCATCAGGATTAAGATGCAAGAAAACCACCCTTGGAAAGAAAATGACAATTTATACAGCAGTGTACTGAATTTCTGCCAGAAGGGGTCACTGAATAGCAATGTTTGTGCACTTTCATGGTGCAGCAGCTCAGAAGCTCCATCCGGAGTATCATCTGGACCGGCAAAACTTAAAACTTGCTTAATTTTCAGTGAACATCTTGGGTAAATTGATGCACTGTTTGACATTGTGAAAACGTTCAATACAACTCGGTCTTTGCATTATTCTGTGTCAAAAAGCAGTTTTCACACACACATCGAAACGCACACACGCACAGGTTGATTTCCTGAATTCAAGTTTTAGAGCATCCTCGACTTACCCAGTTATTCTTAACAATTCTTAACAATCCTACAACAGCTCGTTCCACAATTTTCATTCTCGTGCGTTAACCTTCCGCGCGCTGCTGTGTATTATCCCCACATCCTTCTCTTACAATGCCGCATGGAATTCTACATCGTTCAGCCCTGTTATGTTCTGTCACCCTCACCTCCTGTCTATCACACTAGCGGCCGTGTCATTAACCTTTTGGACCTCAGCTTTGTCTTCCTTCTACATCTCTGCATCTTCCCTCCCTCTCTCTGCTTTCGAGGTGTTCCTTTTCGTCACATATCCTTGTACTGCTGCTGGAACTGTACCATTGCTCGGTCTGATTGTCCGGGGTTTGATATCTTAAATGCCTGATATGTTTACATTTATGCTTTCATTTTGCAAAGTGAGCATTGACCTCAAAAATCCCAAAACACAATTAATCTTCTCTTTACTTAATTTTGCTTTCTATCGTGCATTTACACGCTCAACAGTTATTGTTACTAAGTCATATTGCTGTAATTGTAACAGCCGCGAAATGACACAGAACAAAGTAATGCGTTGTTTATTTAAGCCGGCAAGGGTAGCATTTCCTGCGCACCCCCAGCTTCTCTTGAAAAGGTGGTGGTCAGCTGTCTTCTTGAACTATTGCAGTTTATTTGATGTACAGGCAACCCAAGGCGGTTGGAAAGAGAGTTTCTGGATTTTGACTCACTGACAGTGAAGGAACAATGGCATTCTTTCAACTCAGGATGCGCTGTGTGGGAAACTTAGAGGTGGTGGTGTTCCCACACGTCTGCTGTCTTCGTCTTTCCAGGTGTTAGAGGCCAAACGATTGGAAGGTGCTGTGTAATAGGGTTTAGGCGAGTTGGCAATGCATCTGGAGATATGCATTGCTGCCACTGTACTTGAGTGATGGACGGAGTGGGTGTCTAACCTGGTGGATGTCGAATTCCTCGCGTATTGTTGGAGCTAGGCTCAGCCAGATAAGCGGAGAATATGCTCTCATACTCCTGACTCATGCCTTCTAGGTGCTCGACAGGTTTGGAGAGTAAGTAGGAGATTGACCTCCTGCAGAATTCCAAATTTCTGACTTGGACGTATTGTCACAGCATTCAAATGCTGGTCCTGTTCAGCTTCTGGTCAGCGGTAAATCCAGGATGTTCATAGTGAGACATCCAGCGACAGCAATGCAATCGATTACCAAGGGGAAATTGTCTCTTGTTAGAAATGATCATTAGTCCAATCCTGAATCTTTTTGAAGTCTTGCTTTATGGGGACACGGCCTGCTCCGTTTAGTACTGCTGTTTTAATTTGTTCAGGGACTCCGTTTAATCTCTGATCAGAAGATGAAACGATTGTTGTCTGGATTTGGCGAAAATTCAAATGTGTTAAAAGCAGTCTGCTTGGAGGGCCCGGTGTTATGGCAGTTCAATGCATTGACGTTAGTTGTTCATAACCTCATTTCTTCCCAACCATGTCCAATGCAGTAAGTCTGGATTAACTAGCCAGACAATACGCCTTTGTTTTGATAATATTGATTGAGGGAATAAATTCTGGTCAGGGCTCGATTTTTTTCTCTCTAGAATATTCTTCGCCTAACTAATTGAATCAGTTAACAATAACGAGTCGCTGGTGCGGACCTGATTTACATTCTCGTTGACCATGATACGAAAAATGAAAGGTTATACCAAGAAAACAAATTCTTCGAATGCAAACTAGTCCAACATAAGGACGGTCCAAGCTGCCGCCGGCAAGGTAGGCAGTGTTCGGGATCTCCGGAACCCATCCACTCCATAAGAAGATGAAGTCTTATTCGAGTAATTTCTTTTTATCCTTAATATAACTCAAAATGATGCCGTCTTGCGGTGACAAAACACATTCCATTGTATCTTCAAGATACATGTGACAATAAATTCATTCATTCATTCATTCATTCATTCATTCATTCATTCATTCATTCATTCAAGCTTGGCTGGAGCCCTAACAACCCCCGATCTGGAGATCCCCAGGGCCTTTATCGCCCATATTCCTGTTTGGCGTCAACAAAGTGACAGGATTCCCTGCTACCCTCCACTCACCCAGTAGCGTCGCTAAAATCCCGACGATTCCGGTGCCCGATCCCAATTCAATCACTTTCTTCCCGCTGAAGTTAATGTTTTTCTTTTCAAAATACCGGCAAAGGGCCAGCCCCTGTAAAAGAGATCAGAATGAAGTTATTTAAAACGTTTGGACCTGACACTGCATACCAAAGAGCCGGCGAGCTCTACTCTCAGATAATTGCTTGCAAAGAGTGAGGAAGGCTCCTGGGACGATTGTCAGCCGGACATTACCGCCCAACTAGGAAGGCCTCAGCTCAGCCCTCGAGGCCCAATCTCAGACCCCATGCTCCTGGCGGAATCTCCCTGCGTGGTGTGCGCCCTGTGGACGAACAGGTTCCCGCCTCCTGACGGTCTTACTAGACCAATGAAAGTGGGAATAGGGCGAGGAACGGAATGAGGAGTGCCTGGATAGGGAGTCAATGACCATAGACCTCAGTCTGAAAGCGAAATCGATTGAAAAAGAAACGAGACTGAAACCAATAGCTGAAATAGCAAGGAAACAAAACGAGGCGGAAGTTATTGGGGAGAATCGCATCATCACGATGTTTCCTATCTCCAGCTCACCAACTCTATCACCAGCCTTCTCTCTGGTTCGATTCTCCACCTTGCTCCCTTTCCTTGCTGGAAACCTGGTACCTCTCTCACTCCTAACAGCTCCACCCCACTTTCTTTGATGAAAATTCATTGACCCTCTTCTCCCACCATAGATGCTATCTAACTTGATGTTTACTGCGCACACCTCTGGTCGCCCACCTATAGGAAGGATGTTCATAAACGTGGTAGGGTGCAGAAAAGATTTTTTTATAATAGATTTCCAACAGTGTGGAAACAGATCCTTCGGCCCAACAAGTCAGTACCGACCCTCTGAAGAGCAACCCACCCAGACCCATTCCCCTACATTCACCCCTGACTAATGCACCTAACAATATGGGCAATTTAGCATGGCCAATTCACCCAACCTGCACATGGGAGGAAACCGGAGTACTCGGAGGAATCCCACGCAGACACGGGGAGAATGTGCAAACTCCACATTGACAGTTGCCCGAAGCGGGAATTGAACCCTGGTCCCTGGCGCTGTGTGGCAGCAGTGCTAACCACTGAGCGACTGTGCCGCCCCATTTGCAAGGAGATTGCCGGAACTCGAGGTTTTGTGTTAAAGGGAGAGGCTGGATTGGCTGGGGCATTTTCTCCTGGAGCATGGGAGACTGAGGGGTGATCTTATAAAGTTTTCTAAAATCATGAGGCGCATTGATAGTGTGAATAGCCAAGTCCCTTTTCCTAGGGTCGGGGAGTCCAAAACTAGAGGGCATAAGTTTAAGGTGAGAGGTGAGATTTGAAAAGGACCTGCGTGTATGGAAGGATCTACCTGAGTAAAATGGTGTAAGGATACAATTACAACATTTAAAATGCACCTGGATGGGTGTATAAATAAAAGGATTTGAAGGGATATGGGCCAAATGCAGGCAAATAAAACTAGGTCAGGTTGAGATGTCTGGTGGGCGTGAACGGGTTGGACAGAAGGGTGTGTTTCCATGTTGTATAACTCTATGACCTGCAGGTCCTCTCTGAATGGAAGTTGAATTGAAACTGCACAGTTTGGGACAAAGAAGGAGCCGAGCCTGCCGCGCCACCCAACACTTAAGAATTGGGAGTCCTATCAAGTGCCTCATCCAACTCACTATTGGGAGCAAGCGGCATCTCTGGCTCAAACTGCAGCACACACCCTTATTTGGAGAAGGTGAGCACTGCAGAGGCTGGAGATCAGAATCGGGAGTGTGGTGCTGGAAAAGCACGGCAGGTCAGGTAGCTTCCGAGGAGCAGGCGAATCGATGTTTCAGGCATAAGCGTAACATCAATTCTCCTGCTCCTCGGATGCTGCCTGACATGCTGTGCTTTTCCAGCACCACACACTCTCGCCACACACCGTTATTACCGAGTTTGGGGGAGAATTGTAAGAGGAAACACCGGGTTTCAAAGAGATGTCATTCAAAGACATTCGCCTAATGCTTCTACACTGTGAGAACAGCACCATCTCCAGCCATCCCTCTCTCCATCCCCCTCTCCCCCTGCTATGGTGAACCCCTGAGCCAGCAGTTGGTAAAACAGCATTCCGGGCGAAGGCGCAGGCAGCATGGATCAGTAAGTCCAAGAGGAGAGGGCTACGGCAAGAAAGTCATATCGAGCACTCCGCATGCAACGGGTCAGATGGCCTCGTTAGTTTCACCACTTTTCTAACTCGCGTTGAAGCCACCCCGGAGGAAGAAAGCGCGTGGAAGCGAAATTGCTCGTATTCAAACGCGTATGCTCGAAATATATCCCAAGCAGACCCTCCAGGGTCTGGGGACTGTCGGGAGATGTTTACTCTCTGAAGAGAGGGAGGAGGATTATTAGAAATCTGAGAACAAAAGACAGAGTGGGAACGTTACTTTTGATTTCATGTGAGATACAAGGCGCTGCCTCTCTTCCGAGCGGCCAATGCTGCAAACTTACAGCGTCCCAGACATACGCCGACACGCCCAGATTAGCGCCCAGAATTTGGGCGATCTTCAGATTATACCCGCAGAACTCAAAGTTATTATGTGTGATGTAGCAGCTCGGAGAGTAACTCTCATCGTATGGAGCGTCGTTTCTGGAAGGTTCGGAGGACTGCATCGTCGTAGTTGTCATCCTGTCCAACGGATTGTCCGATGTTTGTCGTGGGGTCGGGGCGCCCGACCATAGTGTCCACTTGCATTGAGAAAGCGCCAAGCGTGCAGTCCGGACGTCCCACAGCTCTCCACAGCCAATCACACGTGCTGCCTATTGTTGTGCAATAAACAAGGCCGTCATTGCCGCCGCCCGCCAGGTAGTAGCAACAGTGATGAGGCGAAGTATCTCCTATGGACGGGGCCGCCACGTTCCAGTCCAACCGCTAGCGGTTCCTTTACGATTGCTAGAGAGCACCCTCTGTGATCCGCCAGCCACAAAGCACGCCCCCTTTAAGCGCGCAGAGGTCGGACCGCCGTCACTGTCTTTACTAATCGGTAGAGACGGTACGGAATTGAACATTATATGGATCACTTTAATGATGCTCATAAAATAATCCTTTCAGATCTGGTTCCAAAGACTCGGAATGAGTTTCACATTCATTGGACGAAATCATTTACTAGGGATATGTACTATGAAATAGCAAGAGTCTTTATTTTGACCAGCTCCTGTGTGCACAGTATTATGCTCCACAACGCATCCTGATGCCATTCCAAAATTTTGTTCATGTATTACTCTATTACATTTTGTGAGCCAATCAATCTCACTGCCTACTTTGGTAGACGATTGAATTCATTCATTACACTCTGCACTAAGTAATTCAGACAGCCTTCTGACACCCACTGACAACTTTCTATTCTCGTTTCCTGTGAACGGTGAGATGGTCTGTAACATGCTGGCATTCGTCGGGATCGTGAATATCTTGACTGCAGCAATCACCATCCCCCCTTAGACTTCTCGTCCATAGATTCAGTTTATCTTGGTCAAAATGCTTGCAACGGCGGAAAACCACAAATCTTTGGACAAGAAGTCAACGTTCGCGTCCATTAACCGTTGGAGACGGTGTTCGTCATTACTTTCCATATAAGGGGGTAGGGGGAGAATAGGGTGAATTTCCAGTTCTGTCCTTGATCTCACTTGTATTAGGGAGACGGAGGGGTTGGTAGTGACAGACAAAAGTGGCTTTGAAGACGACAGCTGAATCAAATGAAAATCAAGAAAGTCACATTTGGAAAGCTACCTCCAATCTAAATGCAGGATTTTGTGCCATACCATTGATGCAGTTTCTTAGCAATTCAATAAGAAATGTATTCAGGCCAACAGGTTCCTTTCCTCCACTATAAATCTCTAATCGTCAGTACTTGGACGTTCAGAGAAGGCACCGTCATTGAAACGGGTGTAAGGTAGTGCAGCATATTATCTTTATATCTGAGAAAACCCAGTCCAATCACCTCCCTTTGTAGGGAAGGAAAACTATGGGCGGTTACTGCAACCAAAGCTCCTTTACTCCAGCTTCCCCGACATCTCCGTCCAATAGCGGCTCTTTCACAAAGTAAGGAGCACCACAGAGTCAGACAAACGTGCGATCACTCCTGTCCAGAAAGTAAACATTCGTGCTAAAGATAGATATTATAGATATCCTTGTTGCAGGTGAGTCTTCTGTCGTCGAAAAACGGGGTCGAAGAAAGAAGAGAAACATTTTGAGACCGAACTCAATATATTGTTCAGCTCAGGCACATTTGAGTTAGCATGGTACGGGGAGAGTGCAATATTATAATTTATGCTGTACCAAGGTCTTTAAGAAATTGCGCTTACTTTGAGCAATGTTTCCAGATTTTTAATTGTGGTTCTCTGGATCTGGATGCAATTCTTATCAAAATTGATGATGTTGAGTCATATCTAACTAACAAATGAATTCATTGAACAATAAACGATATGAATTGGAAGAAATGAACTATTTGACCTCCTTCGGCCTGCTGCTCCAGGCTGATCTGATTGTGTTTTGAATTCAACATTCTTGTCTACTCCTGCTAACCTTTGATCCTCTTTCAATACACAGTCTTTTTGAAAGTATGAAGAAGCTACAGAATTCAGATGGTTAATCACACGATCTTCTTTCAATGTCTTCTCTGTTTTCCAGCTGGCAGACAGCCGCACCATGCTCCATCCCCGCATATCCAGCGACAGTCAGGGAATGTCCTACACTGCTTCTCTTCCCTATACTGTACCAATACTGCTCGAGTATTCCAAGAACCAATCTATCACTCCTCCCCACCTACTGCCACTGTATGACATTTTCCAAAAATACAACGGATATTTAACCTGAACAGTGTTGAAAACAGCTCTTTATATCACGCCTTTGAGTTGCCACACTGCTTTTTCCACAAGGACCACTGTAAATATTAAGAAATATTAAGGCTTCAGTTTCCTTAAATATTTGCTCTCTAGTCATCAACTCCACTCCTCTCTTTGCCAGCAAGGCTGATGCTGAAGAGTACAACTTGCAATCATGGCTTTCTGTTCGATACAGAGGTCCATTACAAACTTACATTGGCCTCATCAATAATACTGCTTTCTTCCATCTTTGACAACTTGTGCCCACCATTGACTCAGCTTGACTGTTGCCTTTTTTGGAACAACACTATTGTAATGCTGTTCTAGTAAGTTTCCTACCTTCGATCTGAGCATATCCGCAACTTTTCTGTCAAGACCTAAACTTGCAACAAATCTCAACTGTTCATCTCAAAACACGGCCGGCATTAAACTTGCTATTAATTTATTTTGTAGTTTATTGAGTTCAAACGTTAGCACCTATCTTGGGCAGCTGTACACCCATCTCCACAGAGAATTAGTTTGCGGTTCCGAATTACCAGTTTAACCACATTATCGCTGCCCAGAGTTCCCAAGACATCGTCAAAAATAAAGTTGGATTTTTACTGCGTTTGGAATGTTTAACTTAGCTTGAAATAACGGGTAGATTGTTAAGACATGGACTGGATGTTTAAAAAAAAACCCGGTAAGTACTTCGGAGACTTGAAGACGATATCTCAAATGCATTTACATGAAGAAATAAAATTGACGTCAGTTGAGGACAGCTACAGGTATAGAAAACCCACATTAATTCTGCATTCGCTCTGTTTTTTTTCTGTGAAATTGGAAAATAGCACCACTAGGTCTTAATTCTGATTACAGATAGCAAATTATCACTTCCCTCACCCCACGCCTTTCCAGTCTGTGAGGGCTGTTACATCTCAGATTTACTCATCTCGCCCAGTGGACTAAGCGCCAGATAGTGACCAATTTGCTGAGACATTATGAAATGAGTTTCCGAAGCAATTACGGGGCAAAGCACTGCAGAAAAGCACATCAATATCCTTGGAGCACCCGCACCCCCACCCCCGTCAAGCCATCTCTTGGAGTCAACTCTCCTCTGAAGCAGCTTACTGTTAATAACTTTTTTGCCATTGTTACATTGTCCGGATGAAACCTTAGTCATTTAGGAACATTTCGGAACACTTTACCAAATTTCACAACCACTGATAACAGCTGAGATGTGCAGTAGAACAAGACAAAATGATCACAGATGTTGCTTATATTACAGGAGACACGATGGTAAATGAAAAGTGAAAACTTCACAAACCCGAAACAAGGTGAACACATGCACTTTGGAAATGCCAGAACCTCGAACAACTAGTACTAAGAACACAGAACATTTCCCGAGAACAGTGCTAAGTGACCTCGGCATGAAAAAAAAGTTCAATGGCTGTGCGTCATTCAAAAAATGACAACCATTCAAAGAAACAATTATGTTTTCAACATGCAAGAAAAACACCAGTTTCATTTTGTTTTTTTTTCAGATAAGGCGCTTCATTTGATAAGAAAACTGACGCCGTATAACCCAGATGGGATTATTACTTAGGATCAGCTTGAAACCTCGAGTTGTAAACAAGTAGTTGGTTATTTCACTCTGTATCATTATCCACTATCTTGAAAATCTACTTGCTGGCATCAAATCTGTAGCCCAGTCTCTCTCTCTCAGATGAGTAATGAAAGCTATAACTCTTAGCGTCCATATGTGCTGCCAGGGGCATCTCCTTTTGAATAACAAGACTTTCCAGTGCTCAGAATGTGTTAAGATAACAAAAATAATTGATAAATATCTTAGGTCAGGTCCCTACCGGTGTCCTAGTCCCTTCCTCAAATACTGTGACAAGTGAACCTCAGGACAAATCAAATCCCCGAAACTCCCATTTTATAGCCCCCTCCCGACTCTGACAGAAGAAATAAGAAATAGCAACTATTCCATGCGTCGACTGTTCTCTTTACAACTGGACCTTGATTGATCTTTTACCTCAACTCCACTTGTTTGGTCATTCCTTGTACCTCTCCATTCCCCAAGAGATTAAAAATGCATTCAACCCAGCCGTGAAATACTCGATTCTGGAACATGCACAATCTTCTGAGGTGGACAACTATAAAATTTCGTAACTCTCTGAGTGAAGGAGTTTCTCCTAATTTCACGCCTAAATCATTGAGCGCTTTGTCCTGAGGTTGCGTAACGCACATTCTTTTCACTCAGCATGTCTACCGTACAAAAGGAAGCCATTTTGGGCTATCAAACAATATCAGCCATCCTAAACAATGTGGTTATTAGCCATGAAATTAATCTTACTCGCTCTGAGGTATTGCCTGTTTTACGATTTTTTGAATTCATCCAATTCCATCACTAATCAAATTGTAAATGTAACCTGTATGCTAATACTGAATGAAAACTCATATTTTGGATAAAACCAACTTCCAATTTAGGAACATCGAAACAAGGCTAAGCCATTTTGCCCTCAGGGCAAAAAGGGGAGTGGAAGTAAGTGCAATGACTATCACTACAGAAGATGTACTAGGGAAATTAATGGAGTTAATGTCCCTGGGGGGTTGTATCCCAGTAAAACAAAGTAAGTAGCTACAGAGAAAATGTGTGCTTTGGTAGTAATGATCTAAGAGTCGTTGGATGTTGAAACAGTCCCAGAGAATTGGAAAACTACTAATGTAGGACTCTTATTTCAAAGAAAGGACGATGAACGCAAGAATCCACAGGCCAGTTGTCTTAAAACCTGACGTTAGGGAAAGTGTTAGAGTCTGTGAAGTATGTAATAGCAGAGCATTTAGAATCGCAAAATATGGTAAAATGGGGTCAGCATAGCTACATGAAGGGAAAATCATGCCTGAAAAAATGTATTAAAATTTTCTGAACAGGTAACAAGCAGGATACGTGTAGATGGAATGGATTAAATTTCCAAAAAGAATTTTATAATGTACTGCACTTGAGATTAACTTATTGGACACGAGCCCATGATGTTGGGGTAATCTATTCAACACGGTTAGAGAATTGGCTAACTAATACAAGACAAAGGGATAGGATACAGGGGGAAATTTCGGGATAGCAAACTGTAACTAGTTGAGTGTCACAAGTATCAGTGTTGGAGTCAGAATTTTTTGCATGTACATGTATGACTTCGATTAAGTAAGTGAATGTACTATCACTAAGTTTATGAATGCCACAAACAATAAGTGGGAAGGCAAGTGGTGAGCATGACACAGAAAGTCTACAAAGGGATGCAGCCTGGCTATGTGAGTGAGGAAAAACTTGGTAATTTTGTCAAATATACCACTGCTCTATGTCTCATTGCCTTATTCAGCCCATGGAGCCTGTTCTGTTATTTTAGAGGAATGATCATTTACCTCAGGACCATTTTCCCGCTATCCCCATATCCTTTGCTGGCCTTAGTAACTAGAAATGTATCAGTTGATCCCACGGAATGAGTGAGTTTACACAGCTCTCTGGGGTAGCGAATTCCAGATATCTTACCCTTTGAGTGAAGTGAATAAATTCCTCCTCATTTCAGTCCTAAACAGCTGACACACACTGACACATACGTAGAAACATGTACACACAAACACGCAAATAGAGACACAGATAGTCACATATGCGTACAGACACTCACTCATACACATATACTCACTGACATAAATACAAACTCAAGCACACACAGACTCACTCACATATATATTCGCTCGCTCACATGCACATTGACAGAGACACACTGACAGACACATTCTCAGGCACAAACGCGCACACAGACATAGACATGGTATACACATACAGGTGCACACACACGCGCACAGGCAGACAGACAGGCAGACTGACAGACACATATTTAAATAAATTATTCAGAGAGTTCCATTTCACCTTGTACTTTAAACAGTCTGCATTTAGATGGTTTATTTTAAAGTACAGAGTCTCGGGATGACAAAAATGCGAATACTCCACAGACTATAAACAATGTGAATCCCTAGAGATTGCTCTTATCTGTTGAGAAGTCGCGGATTCCTTTCTACCGCTCGAAAATGAAATAATACCACAGTAAAGCAGACACCTTAAGTTTTAAAGGATGCCATGTGGTAGAACAGATGAGCACGTAAAACTGGAGCCAGGTCTAGAGCAAATACTTCAAGCAAAAGTCAATTTCTACAAACCTTCGGAAAGAAAAAAACGAGTAAATATATGAGTTACAGTAATGAAATCAAATGAGATGACCCAAGGGTACGGGGAAGCCCGTGCTTTCATTAGTCTGTATTGTTGCACAAGTACCACATGAATGATTTCTAATTAACCTGTTAATATTATTACACACCTCTGGAGCAGATGGGACTTGAATTCGAGCCACCTGGCTCAGAGGCAGGGTCGCTACCACTTCGTTTCAAGACCTCTCACAGCAGTGCCGTATTCAATTGCTACACATCCGTGCAATACTCTCTTACACGAATCTATTGAACATTAAGGCCCAACTTAGGATGCCGAGTCAGTTTTAGGAGCTTTTTGAACTGCAAAAATAGCATAACCGGGAGATGCAATGATAGCATTCTCCGCTGATCTAAGTTGGGTAGTTAATTTACATCTGAACTCATTTAAAGTCTTGTTAAGTAGACTTGGGCATCCCTTGGTAAGCTGAAGTGTCAAAATCTGCACATTGTTTTACTTAAAGCATAAGGCCTGAAAGGTAACAATTATGATCAAAACAATTACGAAAAAGATAAATAAATGCATAGGCTGACTCAGTACATATAGTACCTATTATGGCGAATAGAGAGCGACTCGGCTCAGCGTATGTTCCATTCATCCAAATGTTCGTTAACTTGCTGTGCTGCAAAGTAGCGTAGTTTGGTGGAGCAGTGCGCTGACTATTTCTAACCGATGCCACTAAACGGTCAGTATGCGTGTTTAAAAGAAACTAAAAACAAAGGAATCGTTCATGATTTATAATTTCATTTTTTTCGTTCATCGAATGAGGGTATTGAAGGCAACAGGAGTTTTCTTAATATAGAAAACATTCAGAAAACAAATACCGAGATCATTCAGCCCTTCCTGCTTGGTAGAGCCTCTCAATTGATCCCACTGCCACTTCTCTTCCTATCTCAATGGTCTTTTCCTCTGTTAAAATATTTATCCAATTATCTAATAACTTATTTAAAAATCTGCTGCCTTTCAGCTAGAACCATCCTAATCAGTATAGCTCACAGTGTTAAAAAGGAACATGTCTACTCTAATTTTTCTGATAATCACCCTAAATCTGTATCTTCTGGTTCCGGGCTCTTCTGCCAGTCTCGGAGGAACAGTGGTTGAGATCCCCTCCATCAATTGTCTTCTGGAACTTCTCTGCTTTAAAACGGGAGAAAACAATGAACTGGGGACAAAGATAACATAAGAAGGGTATAAGTAGGAGTCTTCAGGTTGAGATGAGTGCCGGGGCAGCAACTACAATTATTTTGCTTTTATTAAAGAGTTTATGTAACTCGGGTTTAATAGTGAGAGACAACTTTTCTGAAATGATGGAAGCCAGAGGACGGATGAACTCTAGCTAGAGGTTCTACTTTATTACGATTAGAATGAACTAATCACTTGCTCACTTAATTGTACATTGCTTCGCGGGATTTAGTTGAGCAATATAAATTCAGTCCCGCCCACTGAAAAAGAAAACATGCAAAACCGTTCCACCAGCTTCACGCTTTTTTTTTACTTCATTGGCCAGCAATGACAATTTGAGATAAAACCTGGCCATTTTAAGCCTATAAATAGCGACAGGCTCCATGATGTGCATTGCTGCCAGACGAAAAGGAAAGGCAAGCGCACAGTGCGGTAGTTGCAGTGCTATCTTGTCATTTAGTGAAGGACGAGAGGCTGCAATAAAGAGAGGCGAAACGATCACTGAGGTGCGGTTAGGCATCTTGAAGTGAGTTTGATGTGTTGCTGTTTCTGACTTAATTTAAACAATCCTTGTATCATTTTATTAAGCTAACCATTTATCATGACCAGTGCTATTATTATTTCAGTTAGTTGCACCACTACTCTTATTGTTAGAATAATCATCAGCACGGATTTCCTGTCTGCGAGAAAAGGAATTGTTACAGCTGGGGAATCAACCACCTAAATGATTTTTGTGTTTGGGACCGGTTAATAAGAAGTCACCTTATCAACGCTAGAGAGAACCGAAAGTTGTTTTACGATGAACATACCTCTACATCCCGCTCGGTTTATTCGAAGCAAATGACCGTATCGATGAGGACATTGCCAATCAGCACATCTAGTTCCTGCTTGGGGGCTCTTGTAGCCCAGTGGTAGTGCCCCGATCTCTGAACCAGAGGTTTGGGACTATGCCGCGTTTGCTCCTGAGATGTGCAATAACATCTCTGAACAGGTTGATTAGGAAATATATAGCTGAACTGTTGGTGTATATTGAGTTTGTTATAGATTAGATCCATGAGTAAGGTCCTTAAAATTCTGCACTTATAAAATTGCCAAAACACTTTAAGTAGCGGCAGTTCAAATAGTTCCCAAATGTAACTATGAGTTCAGAGTTAGGGTGCGAAGACCATAAAATGGCAGTTTCCCTTCACTTAATCGTGGAGTGGCAGAGAATAATGGGAATTGTCCTATCTTCACTAGATACTTCAATTATTCATGCCGACGTCAGGGCTAGGAGCCCTTGTTTTGTCTGTTTCGTGGACAGCTCAAAAAACGCTTAATGCCAAAGGTTTGAATGATTCCGAGCGAGGTTTTGTTTGGAAGTCGGGCAAGATGTTTGCCTTTTCTTTAATAAGGGTGTCGGAGTTGGATCTGAAAACATCTCAGTCGGTGGGTGCCAACCAAGAGTTCAGACGACATAGAAAAAGAGACTGAGAAATGGAAATTGTGATTGACCAGAAGCAAAGGGGGTGTAAGGAAAAAATAGAATTTCTAACGACAGGGCATTTAGTCAGAGTGTAATGGAGTCCATGCTCGAACTGTGGCGTTTATAATCAAGTGCTGAACCCTAAGTGGAGGGAAGATGAAGGGGATGCTGGTGGAAAGACCGCAGTAAAACTCCTGCTTCGGGGGAAAGCAGGAACTACGCGGGGACATCAAGTTGATCTCCGAGCGTGGCAGCACTTCTGTTTTTATCCAGGAAGTGAAGGAATCTTTGGGAGATAGAAAAATGGCAAGAAACTTTCGGAGGGAAAGTTAATGTCAAAAGAAAATCTTTAGTTGACGCGTTCAGTTTTAAAGTAAACGATCATGTTTGTTGCTTCTCTCTGAGTGTAATACATGACTGATAACGTGAGGTGGTGTCTCGTTAATGGCGTTTACACTGCTTAGCTCATGTATTTTTATACAAGTGGAAACTTGTAGCTTTATCATTTTATTAGATAAAGGGCAGATCGTGAAACATTGACATTCTCCACTACTCTCGTAACATTATGCATAAAGAACAGGATACAATCCGCAACTTTTCACCGGCGGCAGTAAAAGTTGAAAATATTAACAGACTTCAAGGCTCGACCTCTCAGCGCCAGGGTATGGGTTATGACGGCAGAATAATATTCTCAAATTATGATAATGACTGTGACTAGGACTTTAATTGTGGGCAAGTCGAGAGCTAAATACAGTCAAATGACTGACCCTTTCTGTGTTCTGTAACTGATCCCAGTGTTAATAAATGGACGAGTCCGAAGCAAGGCATTTGTTACAAACCAAGTTCATTCTAAATAGTCAATCCCGAGTTGTAGTATGTTACAGGGACTGGAAAACTTCATATTTATACTTACCTCTTTATTGATAAGAACAGTAAAGTGTGTGTCATCGCTGTCTATCATCATAGTTTATCTGCACCTAGTTTCCTCGTTTAGCCTACCTGTTTAGATTCATTTACCCTTTTGTTTTCCAGAGAAATAATTAAGACGTTGCGTCTGGTTTGTGCTGCATTTAGACAAATTTCGGTAAGAGAGATGTTTGGGTGGCGAATTGCTACAGCTAATAAATTACAAGTTTGGAAATTTTCTGGTAGTCAGGTGGGCTAGAGGTACGAGGATTAGATGCTTGGTAGATGTATATAGGCAAAACAAGTGCATCTCCCTAAACGGAAAGAAGTTTGAATTTACTACCAAAGAATTTATGAATACCTCGAAACAATTGTCAGCATTAGGGAAGGAAAGCGTTTTTGAATGGTCAAATTGATCTTCAGAGCTCCTTTCAGAGCTAGTAAGCATATCACACGTTGAATTATGATGACCTTTCTTTGCGTGGGAATTATTCTTTTGTGACACCTAATGACACTTGTAGCTTCCCCTTTCTGCCACAAGGCGGAATTTCTACGTATTTGAAGATACGTCTGGCGCATTACTCGCCATTGTCACATATATTTTCCTCGTTCTGGATTTTTCTAGGCGTTATTTATGTGAAAATTGAGTACATGGAACTTTTGCATGCAAGATAAATAGTTTTCACCACTCTTTAAAGTAACATTTAGATTCGCCAGAAACAGAAAACAAAAGCAACTAAGAAAAAAGCATTATTAAATCTTCGTAAAGGAAACCAAGTTCTCTTGAGACATTATATTGGCTTTCCATGTTCCAAAGACTCGCTGGTTAATTCATTTTTTGGGGATAGGAAGTCGCAAAATCTATTCTACCTGTCTTTCAGCAACGCAAGCGTCTAACTTGGCAGGGTCCTACCGCTTAAAGAGGGGCGTCAGGCCTGCGTTATGTATCAACACTGTCAGCTGCGAATCCTGCGCTTATTCAGCGCCCCTGCTGTCCCCAATGTTAATCTGTGAGGTCCCAATCCTACGCATTTCCGATAACTCTCAGCTTTTAGATTTCTAAAGAGCAATGCCACCTAGGAGTCGCTGCTTCACTGTAGTAGAACACTGACTCATCCCATTTTTTGTTCCTTCCTCGAAGAATTCAATGGCAGAAACAACATTTGTAGCAGGCTCTGGGGAGGCGTACATAATAACAGAAAGCCAGTTGATATTGTGACTCCACTCTCTGCCGTCATTTTAATATGTTGATGTCTCTTTGAATATTCCAATGGCCTTCCCTTGCTTGAAAGTCATACTTTCGTTCTCTCACTGCTCCTTATTTTCTGTGATTCCATCTGCTGTTTGGCCCTCAGATTACTTCCCCTTTAGCCATTTGCAAGTCGGCTTATTGACCGTCAATCAAATAAACTGCATTTCGTACTAAGTGCCCCGGGCATTGAATTGTGCCATCGATTTTAATTAACCCTGCTCATTGTTATGACCCGAGGCCAATGTTGAGTTCATAATGAATCTGGTGGCTTACACGGTAGCCATCTCCATGTTCAGTTTGAGAGGTCTTAGTACGAATCTCTTGCTTTCTTCTGCGATTTAAAACTATGGTTTGCTGTTTCCACATGCAAGTTTTGTTCATGTTTTTTTTCCCTTTGAAACAGAGGTAATACTTGGAGTGAGCAGGGAGACCTGAAACAGTCAGGATCGGAAGGAAACTGCGTGGGAATCGCAGAAGATCCGTTGAGAATCAGAAAGAATGAGTAGCTTGGCGGAAAGCAACCCCCCTTTGGAATTGGAGGAGAAGAACTATGACTTTGGTGAACACAGTTTGAAGATCTCCACCTTTAAAGGAGCGTACCTAGGCGTTTCGGCTTTTGTCTGGGAACCTGTAAGTGTAGCAGCCGATTGCAACACAATGTTTGGATTTGAAAGCATACTTCCTAACCAGTGTGCAACTAATTTGCTGGATGATTTGACGTGGATGTGCACAGCATTTGGAGGACCATTCACTGGTTCTGCCTATATTGCTCGCAAGACAAAACTTTTCCCTGTGGCTCGGTACACGTGACAATAAATTCAATTCAATTCCATTGTTTATGGCCCAGACCAGAAGTCATTCATTCGTCCTCACCCACTGAACACATCGGCTCTTCTTTTCTTCCTCGCGGGTTTACCTGCTTTCTCTTGATGCTCTGGTCGTGTAAATAATACATTTCAAGTGAGAACATCCTGACGAAGCCTGCTTGAGCAGATTCCGTTCCCACTCACTTCGCTCTTTTCCAGCTCGATCATTCTTTTTTTGACAGTTTGGACCTCTTCATTCTGATATAATCCCTGAAAATCCTTTTTAAAACCTTCTCCTTTATTAACGTAGAATTAAATTCATGGAGGCCTAGCAAATGTCCTCGAAAGTTCTGTACATGTTTTACCCTGACCTCTGTTCTTCGCAATTCTATCCTCCTCCAAGAATGAACATTAGAGTCCTTTGCATTTTTCTGTTAGACTGCTGTATCGATATTTTGAATCACTTGTTCATCTGCACCCTTACACCTCTCAATTTATCCACCTTGCTTTAAGGAGTACAAAGTTTCCCTATTTGTATTCTTCCTTCCAAGATGCATTGTCGGGCGCTCATCTACATTATTTGACAGTTGCGTTCCTATTGTATGAAATTTATTTAAGTCACCCTGTACTGTCTCAAAAGTCTCCTTTCTTTACAATGTAACCCACAATTTGCCATATCCCACAAATTTTTAACCATACATTCTGATTCTCCATTCTAAACCATTTAGAGTATGTGAACAATAGACACTTCGGTCTACTGCGTTACCTTAGTTCCTTTTCTCTCTTTCAGGAAGAAGAATTTATGAACTCTGTTACATTTTGACTTTTTAAAGCTGTTTTAATATCACACCTGATTGGCGGGGACCAGATTAGTTTTCTAACCACGTATCCAATGTTAAGCAACAGCTTCTGCATTTGTTCCCGTTCCTTCTTTGGAAAAGAACTCACATTAATCAAATGCCAATTTGTTAACCAGTTTACGCTACTCATCTTCTGGTTAAACATTCTGTTTGTAATAATGCTTTGCCCTGTCTTCCCTATCTTTCTTTGAGATATGGAGATGCAATCTATCCAGATCGAAGGGTTTTTTTTGTGTTTGATTCCTTGAAACCTTTGCAGTTTTAAAGGACAGAATAAGTTACATTTAAATAGCGGCTTCCATGCAGAAAAGTGACCAAATATGGTTAAAACCTTTTCATCAATAGAAATGAGATCAAGGCACTCACCAGGTGTCAGAACGGATGACTGAAAACAGCAATGGTCAATGAGGTGGGCTCAGTGGTTAGCACTGCTGCCTCACGGTGCTAAGGATCCATGTTCAATTCCAACCGCGGACGATTGTCTGTGTGGGTTTCCTGCCGCAGGCTAGCTGGATTAGCCATGGCCAATGCACGGTTATAGGGAATGGGGGACTGGTCTGGATGGGATGCGTTTCTGAGGGTCAATATGGGCTGAATGGCCTGCTTCCTTGTTGTAGAGATCTAAAGGTAGTTTTTTTAGAACCTTCACAAAGTGGGTGCTAGCGAAGGCGTGAGCCCTAATGAAGGGCTTATGTCCGAAACTTAGATTCTCCTCCTCCTCGGACGCTGCCTGACCGGCTATGCTTTTCCAGCGTCACATATTTTTGACTCTGATATCCAGCATCTCGCAGTCCTCACGTTCTCTCCTTATTTCATAAGCTAATGATCTAAGTAGACTTGAAATGATAAACAGGGCAGTTTGAGCACATAACGATTCCTTACTGCAACCAAACCAAAAAGAAGTGGCCACTGATTCAGGGCAGCAGTGAGCTACGCGAAGCTGCCTGCCTGCGTTTCCTGAGCACCACCGATGGCGGTAATGCCGCTCTCCTTGGGAAACCGGGGTGACAGCATTCCTCTCAGTGATAGGGTGAGGTTGCACGCAGTCGAGAGGATCCCGAGTTGAGGTGCTGAACTGTTCCGCGGAGAGCTCCCGAGTTCAGCATGGATCTGGGTCAGAGTTAAGGAAGGGGGATTACGGTGCGCGCGCGCTTGTTTGTGTGTGTGTGTGTGTGGGTCTGTGTAGGTCTGTGTGTGTGTGTGTGTGAGTGCGCGCGCGAGTGTATCTGTGTGTGTGGATCTGTGTGTGCGCGCGCGTGTATCGGTGTGTGTGGATCTGTGTGTGCGCGCGCGTGTATCGGTGTGTGTGGATCTGTGTGTGCGCGCGCGTGTATCGGTGTGTGTGGATCTGTGTGTGCGCGCGCGTGTATCGGTGTGTGTGGATCTGTGTGTGCGCGCGCGTGTATCGGTGTGTGTGGATCTGTGTGTGCGCGCGCGTGTATCGGTGTGTGTGGATCTGTGTGTGCGCGCGCGTGTATCGGTGTGTGTGGATCTGTGTGTGCGCGCGCGTGTATCGGTGTGTGTGGATCTGTGTGTGCGCGCGCGTGTATCGGTGTGTGTGGATCTGTGTGTGCGCGCGCGTGTATCGGTGTGTGTGGATCTGTGTGTGCGCGCATGTGTGTATCTGTGTGTGGGCGCGCGCGGGTGTGTATCTCTGTGTGTGGAGCTGTGTGTGCGCGCGCGTGTATCTGTGTGTGTGTCTGTGTATGTCTGTGCGTGTGTCTGTGTGTGTGTGTGCGTGAGTGCGCGCGCGCGAGTGAGAGGGGTGTGAGTGAATGAGTAGGTCGCGTAGAGTGAGTGGATTGTAGAATGAGTGAGGATGAAGTGAGAAGGAATACGTGAATGAGTGGTGCAAGCGAATGACCAAGGAATATGCAATGAGTGATTGAGGGTAAGGTGAGTAAAGATGCATGCGAGCGATGTGTATGTGCATCAGGGATGACTGAGTTAATCAGATGGAGTGGGGATTTATATGGGAAGGAGAAATACATGACTGCTTGGGTGGGGGGAAGATAATGAGGGAGTGGGAGTGTGAATGCATGAGGGAGAACTAGTGTGGGCGAATGGGGAGTGAGAGTAGGGTGTGAGACTATCTGTAGAGAAAGGACTGGAAATGGAGTGAGCTGGTGTGTGTATGTTAGAGAAGGTAAATGAAGGATTGTGAGTGTTTTTACGTTTGAAGGATGGATTGGGGCTGGGGTGTGGAGTGTGTTTGAAAACTTTGTACTGAGTGAACAAAATAAACACCTGAACTGAAAGCCCGCTTGTTTGCAACTTCCATTTTTATATGAACTCCAGAGAGACAGTCTTGGAGTGTGTGTCGCTAGAGGTATCTGTAGTGTTAATTAAATTCAACTCACAACTTAGGCGCAGCATCCCCCCACTCCCCTTCCTGATAATCAGGACTCTATTCTATCTCCTCACAATCTTGATTGTTTCCTGAAAAGGCCAGTTTTAATTAACTGTTTCTGCTTCTTGGCATTTTAATAGTTATTCTCATTAATTACTCAGTTATTTATATTGTCAATTTATTGTTTTGCAATTATCTAATTTAAGTTAATTTTCAATGTTCTGTCAAACTTTGTCATTATGAAACTTTGTCTCTGCTTCCTCTCACCCTCAAAAAGAGAAAATCTGAAACGTAGTCTTCCATTCAAAATGTTTGGCAAGTTCGCCCTATGTTCAGACAACATTCTGAGTGTTAATGAAGCCATGTGCTCCAGAACTTCCATCTCCTAGCCAAGGTGTTTCAGTACAGCCACAATACAGCAATCTACCAGGCATTGCAGAAAATTTCCAAGGCCATTTCTGGCCACAAAGAAAGGGCCTGATTCAACCTGGCCAATTACTGTCCCATCAGTCAACTCTTGATTATCAACAGTGTGATAGAAAGGACCATCATTAGTGCTATCAAGAGCTTCGTATCAAACAATAATTTGCCAGTGCCACTCAGCTCCTGATCAAGTTATAGTCTTGTGCAAATATCACGAAGGGAGAACAAACTATGTGGTGATGTGACACTGACCAACTCCAACAGCCAGGTAGCATTTGACCGAATATGAGGTCAAGGAGGTAGAAAAAGTCTGCAGTCAATGAGAATGATTTCCCACTGGTAAGCATAATTACTAACATGAAGGACGGTGATTGCAGTTTGTTGAAAACTAAGTCATCTCAGTCCTAGGACAAGGCACCAGGAGTTCTTCAGAACAATGTCCTCTGCCCAAATATAGTCAGCGGGGTTGTCTTGAGGCGTGCCTCCGTCATAAGGTCAGGAGAAGAATTGTTCATTCGTGATGTGATAGTATTCCAAAGTATTCGTGACTCCTCAAGTCTATGGAACAAAACCTGGATAATTTTCAGACTTGTGCTGGTAAGTGACAGGTAACGTGTACACTAAATAAGTACCAGGTAATGACCAGCTCCAAGAAAAGTGAATCTAATAATTTTCCCTTTACAATTAATGGCATTAATATCATTGAATTTCCCACTATCAACATCATTGAAGTTATTATGGTTGAAATAGGTCAGAAACTTGAACTTCGCTCTTTGAAGCCTTCTCATCATTTACAAATCAAAAGTGGTATGGGTAACTTTCCAGTTGCATGGATGAACGCAGTTCCAGCAGCACTCTAAAAGTTCAACATCATCCAGAACAAAGCAGAAACCTTTATTGCCACCTCATCCATTATCTTAAACATTACTCTTTCCACCACTGGCCAACAATGAAACACTGTGCCACCAACACAATGCACTGCAGCAACTCACCAAGGTTGCTTTGACACCACCTTCCAAACCCACGACTGCTTCCACCTAGAAATACAAGGGCAGCATGGAGCTAAACACGATCTCAAGTTCTCCTACAAGCCTCATCCGAACATTTATCACTATTTCTTCCGTATCAGTTTCAAATTCCTGGAACTTTTTTCCTACTAGAACTATGGGTCCACCTGCACCACCAGGACTGCAACGGTCCTAGAAGGCAGCTTATCACCTTTTCGAAGGCAAATGGGATGGGCAAAAAATGCTAGCAGCCGGTGACACCTAAGTTCTGTGAAAAAAACTTTTTTTAAGGAAGTAAGATACCTTTAACTCTTTTATTGTCATCGATACTGATTCTGCTTCTGACCCTCAATTTGCTGTGTAATTTCTTTAGTCTTCACTACACTGTGTAATTTCTTTAGTCTTCACTACACTGTAGTCTGCGCTACACTTCTTCCACTCCTGTCTTTGTGGTTACATCACCACCTTCCATAAACAATTGCCAGTACAGTTTATTTTATGATAGAATTATTGCTGCCACATATAGTTAGTCACTATAGCTTATTACATCAAGTTCCTCGATTGTGCTTTGAATACTGTGTGCAGTGCCGTACAGGCAGTTTAATCTTATATTTATAGTTGTTCCTGCACTCTCATTTTTAACAGCTTATTCCTCTATGAGATAAGTTAATATTCCATGTACATTTACTGCATCCTTGTCCCAATTTGTGGGCGGCACGGTGGCACAGTGGTTAGCACTGCTGCCTCACAGCGCCAGAGACCCGGGTTCAATTCCAGCCTCAGGCGACTGACTGTGTGGAGTTTGCACATTCTCCCCGTGTCTGCGTGGGTTTCCTCCGGGTGCTCCGGTTTCCTCCCACAGTCCAAAGACCTGCAGGTCAGGTGAATTGGCCATGCTAAATTGCCCGTAGTGTTAGGTAAGGGGTAAATGTAGGGGTATGGGTGGGTTGCGTTTCGGCGGGGCGGTGTGGACTTGTTGGGCCGCAGGGCCTGTTTCTACACTGTAAGTAATCTAATCTTACCTTGACCTGATTTTTATCTCATTTCCTAATTCTTTCCTCTCCAGGCTATGCAATCTGCACACGGCCATTCTCCTTTCTAGTTTAACTTTCTATCAACCCCCATAATTATCCCAGTTCATTGAATGTAGAAATATGGATAGGAAATTGATTGAGTGATAGGAAATCAGCTAAAAAATGGTTAATGGCTATCTTAGACTCGGGGAAGGTGTGAATTGGAATTCCCAAGGGGTTGGTATTGGGAATTTTGCATCAGTTTTCGATCTGCTACCTATGCAACGATTAACACTTGCTTCATGTAATCTGTCATACTGTCTTTTTACTTTGTTCCATACTTCTGGAATTTCTGTAACAGGAATAACCTCTCCCCCACCCCGCAAAATCCTTTATCGCCAATATCATGTGCTCCAAAATTGATGACTCCAAATAGACTTCCCATTTCTTCTGCAGCTCGTCTTCAATTTTCCTTCCCTTTTTTGCCTTTTCGATCTGTTACAATTTGAAGACAGAGCAGGGGCTGAACCGAAACAGAACGCCCTAATTCTGAAAGAATTGTGCACGTTACGCTTGGCTTTTGACAATCTCTGCTTTGTTATCGTGAATCTCCTGGGCCATATGCCATTCGGATGTTTTTAGACTTTGCGGTCTCACTGGATTATGAGGTTCCGAACTCAGCTGAATGTCTTTGGTAGCAATAAAAGTGATGGCAGCTTGACTGAGACATCAGAACCGTGAGTTAACGTGGTATGTTTTCACGGTCAAAACCGCGCCATGTTTTGGAAAGGATTTCCATATCTCTAATCTACAAGGCCAGGAGTGCCACTGTTTTTACTTGCGCTGTGATGATATTCCCACATTATTGTACTGATTTGCAAAGATTGTCAACCCATTGGCATCAATGTGTTTGGATCATTGCAAATCTATTAATATCCATGTGTAAATCCGTTTGCGCTAATGCGTTTTGTTTCTCGTTCAGGGTCTTGTCCTTTGTCGCTACTTTGAGAGCGAGAAAATTGATTTCACTGGGAAGAAAGTGCTTGAACTGGGTTCTGGCACTGGAATCGTCGGCATTTTAGCAGTGCTGCTGGGTAAGGCGTCCCTTCTCGCTGCTTAAATATCAGGAACAAAATAAAACTGGCGATGTTTCTTTAGTTATTCATGCAAATATTGGTATAAGGCTCTGACAAAAGCCTCAGGTTTTGAAATTTTGCCATTACTTGCGCCATGACCTGTTGAGTCTTCAGCAATTTCTGTATTAATTTCAATAGGGAAAGCTAATTTGTTATCCAATTTCAAGGCTTTGGAGCAATCTTACAATTGATACTAGTAAGGCTCGTGGACGTTCTAATAATCGTGTTCCCGCGCCCTGTACTGTTCTTCGTCCGTTTTATTCTTTAGGGTCGAGAGGGTTGAGCAGCCTACAATGGCAGACCGCTGTAGTCTAATATTTTGACACACGCGGTGAAATGCTCACAAGCTGAGCGTATTATAAAATGCTGGGATAAGTCAAACAAACGGATGAATTATCCAACGCGCTGATACTCGCATGTAAGGCGAGTGGACAGTGATTTCGAGAAGAATTGATTCTTCTTGTTAGGGATATGATTTTGGAAAGATCTGATTACACTTGATCTTCCTCTGAAGCTTAAGTTGCAGCTATGACACACAGAATAGGTGCATGCAGCTTCTGTCTGGCTTTTTGGTTCAAAGTCATTAGGAGCCCATAGCCAACGGTGTTGCAATTCATTGAGTGAGAAATCTGCATTACATACCTTTTAATATGAGGCAGTGCTCAGATAATGATGTGACATCATTGTTTTTACCAGGTGGAGATGTCACGTTGACGGACAGATCCTATGTTTTGAACCAAATAGAATACAACGTGCAAGCTAACATTCCAGCCAGCAGCAGACACCGTTCATCAATCCGGACCCTAGCTTGGGGTGACGATCAGTGCAACTTTCCAAATGACTTTGATTATATTCTGGGTTCAGATATTGTGTACAACCCCTCGCAATTTCCTGGTCTTTTGCAGACACTGTTGTACCTCTCCACGGACAAAACTATTGTTTATATGTCTTCTAACATGGCGGCCAGAGAAGGAGCCATCAATTTTCACGAGGACCTCTTACCCAAGCAGTTTAACAGCGAAATACTTCATACAAGTGGAAGTAATTGCATTTACAAAGTGACTAGAAAACACCCGCGCCATGGGCACTAATTTCTGATGCATATTTATTTCCTCACGTTGCAATCCACAAACTGTGTACTCTACTCACAGCTTTGTGAGAATTTAATTATCTGAGTGAAGGTGAAATTGAAGTTCTATCCGGTTCTGGAATGAAGCTTCCTAATTTAATCTGCTAAGGATTGGAATCCGCATTCTGTAGTGAAAAAAGATGTTTTTCAGGAAGCAAAATCCTTGGTGTCGTTTCTTCTTTTTGCATAGCTGAACCTGAGAAATTTTGCAAAGGCATTTTTTTTTACTGAAATAATTTTGTTTTGGGCTTTATGTTGCGGCCGTGCTCATTTTTGCTGCATCAAATAAGTGCCATTAACTGAGATACAAACAAAGTAAAACTGCAGGAGCTTATTTTTCGTTGACAGAAATAAATTACAAGACAAGCAGGCATCATGCGTGAGCAGTGCATATATTTAGACTTTGATAGAAACACTCAATAGTATTTTAGAGATGGGAAATAGTTGACATATTCTGGTCTTCAACTCATCCACGAGCGTTAATTATACTGACAGTCATCAACAAAGATAATAACCTTTGAATGTGTTCCAGAGCTTAATTGGAGTAGGTGGTGCAGATTAAATAATGGCAGCTTTACATTTGTTGCAATAAAAACAAAGGTTCAAATCGATTAACTATAGACAGAACAATAATAATGACTAAATTTGCAAATTAAAGCTTGATTTTGCAATATGTGGACCATTTCCTGCACTGTATAATACTAAACCTAAACAGATGCAAGTTCATTAAAACGCGACCCTATTTACAGTTTTTTTTAAGTGCGTTTGATGATTCTTAACAGCGGGCCACCACTGGACAACTCAGTTGCACGCTTGTGCCATTGCACTGAAACGGGGAAGCGTGTTCAATTCGTAAAGCATTGTTAGCAGTAACATAGAATTAGAGGAGTCGATGCTGCACTTCAGAGATTAGAGTAGAAATGCATATTTTGAATTACTGCTTTACGATTTTTATTCAGAGAAGGCATACAGCTACTCCTCACTGGCGTGGAATCCATTTGATATAATTAACATTCTTCGCCTGAAGACCATATTCCGTGTTTGATCTCTGCCTTAGGTCCAAAGGATCATGCTGTCATTGTACATGAGCCAAAGAGCAAACAGGCATGATGATGAAATAGGTTGCTAACTGGGATATGGCCTTTATTGCAAAGGGAATGTAAACGATTTTCGTGAGACCCCATCGATTATACATCCCAACTTTACAATATCTTTTAAAGAGCAATATACTGGCATTGGATAGAGTCCAGAGAAAACTAGTTAGGTTGATTCCTGGGATGATTGAGTTATATCATGAGAAAATGAGCATGCTGGTGGACTTTAGAAAAATTTGAAGTGAATTTGTTAAAGTGGAGAACTCTAAGTGGAGTTGGTTGAGGGAATGTTGAGAGAATGTTTCCAATTGTGGGGAACCAAGAGCTGTTTAGCAATAAAGTGTCTTCAATTTGCGATGGAGATGAGAAGTAATTTCTTTTCTCAGATGGTTATTAATGTTTGGAATTTTTTTCATGCCCACGAGCAATGTAAAGTCGGATCATAGAGTCATAGAGATGTACAGCATGGAAGCAGACCGTTCGGTCCAACCCGTCCATGCCGATATCCCAACCCATTTCGTCCCACCTGCCAGCACCCGGCCCATATCCCTCCAAACCCTTCCTATTCATATACCCATCCAAATGCCTCTTAAATGCTGCAATTGTACCAGCCTCCACCACATCCTCTGGTTGTTCATTCCATACACACACCACCCTCTTCGTGAAAAAGTTGCCACTTAGGTCCCCTCTCACCATAAACCTATGACTTCTAGTTCTGGAATCCCCATCCCAGGGAGAAGACCTTGTCTATTTACCCTATCCAAGCCACTCATGATTTTATAAACCTCCATAAGGTCACCCCTCAGCATTCGAGGCTCCAGGAAAACAGCCTCAGCCTTTCAGCCTCTTCCTATGCATCAAGTCCTCCAATCCTGGCAAGTTGGACAAGCCATCTAGGGTTATGGGAAGGGTAAGATTGGTTGCAGGTGTTGCAGACAAGAAAGTGAGGTCGAAGCTAATTTACAAGAACAGAGGCCGAAATGTTAAACCGCAAGTGCTTTATTAAGGAGTTGTTTATTCTATAGGCAGCAAAGTTCGACGAAGCAGTTTCTCGGCCCAAAAGTGTCCAAGCGACGTCACCATTGCGTAATCGGGCGCTTAAATTTCCAGTTCACCATACTTATACAAATACACCACAGAAGCGGCAATCAAATCAATCAGATTCTTTGTGAATCGTGGACCGGGAACTAGGGGGCTGAAGACGATTTTCTGCTTCCACTTATATATTATATAAAGTTCGCTAATATATTTGAATTGTGAATTTAGTCTCAGTAACTTTGAACCACTGAACTGCTGGATTGTCATAAAAATCTAATTATTCCACTGACTGTCTATTTGGAACAAGTGCTGAGAGAGCCAACAAGAGGCAAACACTGATTTTATCTCGCCCTATCATTCTGTAGGGCTAAGAATCCCTAACGTGTGGAAACAGGCCCTTCAGCCCTACAAGTACATACCGACCTTCCGAAAGGCAACCCACTCCCAATTCCTGATGAAGGTCTTATGCCCGCAACGTCGATTCTCCTGCTCCTCGGATGCTGTCTGACGTGCTGTGTTTTTCCAGCACCACACTACAATTTACTCCTGTCTAATGCACCTAAACTACACATCCCTGAACACTATGGGCAATTTAGCACGGCCATTTTGCCTAACCTGCATATCTTTGGATTGTGGGAGGAAACCGGAGCGCGCGGAGTAAACCCATACAGACACGGGGAGAATGTGCAAGCTCCACACAAACTCCGTCACCTGAGGCTGGAATCAAACCCGGTCCCTAGCGCTGGAGGGCAGCAGTGCTAACCACTGAGCCACCGTGCCGCCCCCACTGAGCCACCGTGTCCCGTACTCAGCCACATGCTCTGACCGTTAGTAGGAGAAGAGTATGATGAGCTGTGCACGTCTTCTATGAGAGTGAGAATAGCAATAAGTGGTGAGAGCCATCACCAATTTCCCCCAATGCTACGGAGGAGTGAACGGATCTGCAGTAAAACCCACGGAAAATCACAGTCTGTAGGGTAACTATTGAGGTAAAATAATTATTGGATAAGATATGATCCCTCGATACTTATAAGTAGACCAGGATTGCTTCATTGTCACTGTGCTAACAAATCCTGGAACTCACTGACGACAGCATGTTAGGAGATGCATTGGCTCACCGCCACATTCCCACGCTAGCTTCATTGGTTCACCACAACATTGCCAACGACAATTATGGACGGGCCGTGCTCATGATTCCATTCATCTCATGAAGGTGATGCTGCAAATGGCAAGTAGAGCAATGTAGAAAAGCAGACGGATCCACTCAGTGAACTGGGCCTTATCTTCTCTAATACGGCCATTGTGATGTTGCTACCTTAGTTAAAGTTCTGATGAAATAGCAGGCCTGTCGCAATAATATATGTTAAAACAAAATTGGCTGGCCCCTACCCCACATCCGTTTCAAATTAGCTTTTGCGTAAACAGTAGGGAATTAATATGATTGTCGCTTGTCGAGGCTGTCTGATGCTGGTTCATGAGGAGACCCATTCTCTGTTGCTAGGGACAATCTATCATAACTAAATGGTATCTCTTACATCAAGACTTTCTGACGAAATCGTTGCCTTGAGGTGTGTGTGCCGAATGGAACAACGTTTAAGTTACTATATTGACGGCGTTAAAACTGACTGGCGTACTCCCACATTCGAAGAAAAAAACTGCCCGAAAAGATTGTAGCGTGTTTGCACACGCTTGCGAATATTGGAGCATTGGAATCGCACAATTAATGACGATGTGCATTACTGTTTGTCATTGAGAAAACCGAAATTCAATTTTCTGCAACTCCATTCATAATTACTCGAAAATATATTATGGACACCGAATTCGTTTTCTGTTAGTTGTTGGGTCTTAAACCTCTGGGCTCCCTGTCAACCTTTCCCCTTAATCTCACTCCTAAAGGAGAATGCAATGTCGAAAGTGAATGACTCAGTTAATAATTTAATTTCGTCAGCACTCGGTGGACTTCAAATGCCAAAGGTTGCGTTCTACCTCCTACCACTAACGCGGACCGCCCATGTTAATGTTCAACACACACAAAACGAAGCGTTCAGACATCATTAAAGAGACAAGCGGGTAGGTAGGGCGCAACACATTGCAAAAGAGTTGAACATTTCAACACAATCATCGACTCATCATCCGCTGGTTATTTTGTTCAAGCCAGCTCAGTAATTATATATTTATTGTAAAGAATATCCTAATGTATAATGTTGGGAGGAAACTTGAAGATCGGTGTGTGGGTCCTGCTATGATTACCAGATTCCCAGCGAATTGTGATAGTTGGACCTTGTCATTTGCCAAGGTATCAAGTGACTTCTCGATAGCAGAGAAATAATCGGCGAGAGAGAAATCATGTGACATATTAGGAAGCGATAAATTAAGCTTAATTTAAGAAAACGAATCTTAGTTATCACGTATAACTTCAATGTAAAGCCAACAACGGAGAAGCTCAGAAACCATAATATCAAATGTAGAGGCAGGAAATTGCGTTCTTTACGTTAGAAGGCCATCCCACGTTTGGCCATTTTGAATACATAGATTTCCATGTCCTCCATGCTGTCAACAACGCTGCAATCAAAATATACAGATTTTGGTCGAAAAGATCGCTTTGATCCGAAAGTTTCAATTCATCAGCAAAATAAATTGCCTTGGTTTGAGTGGTTGCACAATGTCTGCATTAACTTGGCGTGGGATTGAAAGGAAGACGCACCGTTCGAAGCAAGGATGAAGTCATGATCCCGAAGAAAGTTAGTGTGACCCTTGCCCAGTGTCAAACGGTGGATTTGTACATGTGGTCTGCACACCCGGGAATGTTAATTATGGCATTGTTTTGTACTTGTTCCAGGACGCTTAACTGATTTGTCGTGGCAACATTTCCATCTGATAAGAGGGAGAAAACAATTATGTTTTGGTTTGCCCTTGATGATCGACCCTTTATTGAGATCATGGTAGCAAAAGAGCCTTAAATTCAAAGGTGACCCATCTGCCAACTTTTCTCTACACAGTCTTGAGCATTGTACGGAATTGTTGTATTCTAAACTGCTCCCTTGGTGAGTGCTGTTTAGGTAGGGCTTATGCAAGAGAATTCTGAACTTGTTGCGTCCTTCATAATGAGCGTGTTGTACCCCTTCCCCACAGCCAGAGCTCTGCTTTCTTGAGAATCTGTAGTGATTCCACCTGTATAGGAATGACAAGGATTCGTTCAGGCCTCCAAACTAGATTTCCGACCTTCAACCTTTCTGTCTGGTTAATGTCCCTTTCAAAGCCTGTCTACCTTTCAGTTACCCTCAGTGTTAGCGCTGCCTGATCACATCACCTTGAAACGCCATGAGATTATTAATGATGTTACATTTTTTAATGTCAGTTGTAGTGATTTACACACCTGATGCCAATTTTTTGAGCTTGTGCATTGGATTTATAGACAATAAGATTCTAATCCCCTTCCACTTGCCCGGTGTATTTATAATATCTATCATACACGGATATGTGCGCCAGATACTGCTTTAGACTCTCAGCATGCCATGAAGCTTCTAATTGCCATCCAGAAGGATGCGCCTTTGATATACTTCTTTAGTCCCGCTTACTTTCACTTCAGTGACAACTAAAACGTTGCAACTGACGAATTCGCAATGTATGTTTACCAAGGACAAGAGAACGTAGTGAAACCATATTTTCTGCTGGATTTAATAATCCTCTACCCTAAAACGGACAGGGCTGTTCATTGTCATCCATATTCCTTTTTGATGTGGCAGGAAGGTGCGGCTTGTGCGTTTCCAACCTCTCACTCACCAAGTAGGGTGGCTAAAGCCCCCGTCACTGCAGTGCCGATTTCAACTGAATCACCGTCTTCCTGGAAAGCCGGATGTTCTCCTTCTCAATGAACTTTCAAAGAACAATTTCCTGTAAAGATAAGATATATGATTGTTAAGATAAAATAGCCCGATAGAGATAAAATTGGACGGACTGTAATGAGTGTAGTGAGTGAAGAATAGGATCTGTGCGGAAGAGTTAATGGCCACCACTGAGAACTTGGTTTAAACCGTCTCATGACCCTCCAAAAAGCTGCTAAATGAACTTGGCGTATCTGATCATAACCTTGAAAGCAATACAGTGCAGGAAAAATATTTAAACCTTCGGGGTTTCACCAACGCCTTATATAATTGCAGCAAGCCATCCCTACTCCTGTACACAAATCTTCCTGTTTTAAAGCCAACCTATCATTTCCCTTCTTCACCGCCTGCTGCACATTCATGCTTACCTTCAGCTACTACTGTACAAGGACACCCAAGTCGCGTTGCACCCTCCCCTTTGCCTAACCTATGGCAATTCAGATAATAATCTGTCTTCCTGTTTTTGTTACTGAAGTGGATACCCTCACAATTATTCAAATTATACTTCATCTAACATGCATTTGCCCACTCACTCAACTTGTTCAAATCACACTGAAACATCTCTGCCTCCGTTCACTGTTCACTGTGTCCTCTGTAAATTTGGAGATGTTATATTTAGTTCAATCATCTAAATCGTTCATGTATCTTATGAACAGCTAAGGTCCAAACACTCGAGAATCCCACTCGAAACAAAAAGACTCGGTTATTCGTACTCTTTGTTTCTTTTTGTCAACTGGTTCTCCATCCATGTTCGGGAAGGAATTTCGTTTAAATCTTCAAATCTACACAAAGAACTAAACGCTCGTGTGGCACCAAGTGTCAATTAACTGGAAGGTCCCTTTTTTAAAATTTTGACATGCAGCATAATATTATGTGACCCAACTTGAGTCGAGATAAAACTACAATGTTCTGATTTCATTGTGCGTAAGAACTAAGCACTGGAACCAGTCACAGAAACAGTTATGGGCGAGATGAGTTACAGAGGTGATCAGTTTTCAATGTTTCAAATGAGAGAAGAACTGTTGCAAAACAAAATCAATTAGCACAGAGAAATAACTTGCATGCTATCCCAAAAACGTATAAAAATCGAGGGACTGGATTTCCTTTAACTGACTAATGCAGTTTCTATGACATATGCGGATGCACCGAGGCAACCACCGACCATCACGGGTTACTGGTGATCTTTCATTTGAATTTGCAGAATTGGAAGTGGTTGTGGATAATATCGAAGCATGGGTGGAATTCTCCAAATTTATGCTAGATTCGTAACCCTCGAAGCTCAGCGCTTTAATCATGGTCGCTCATCCACTTCTAGAAATCCGCCATTTGAATCCTCAGCGATGTGCGATGGGCTCCAGACTTCGGATTGAGGCTGAATGTCATATTTAGGCAACACTTCTCGAGCCCATTAGAGGTCCTTAGTCTTCGTTGAGCCAATCATGGCATTATAGTCTAACCATTACCATCATCCTCTTTCCATCCTCATGTCCTACCAATATCCAGGAAATTAAACAGTGAAGGCAACAGGGAAGACCTTAGCGGCCCAATGTTAAGTAATGCGATTGGATCCATTAACACCTAAAAGAGACTTATGATGAAGAAAGCAATTCCTTCAAATACCCCTTCTCCTCTGCAATATTGCTTTGTTCTAAACTCTGTTCTGCTATAGTTTGAGCCTGCAATGATTTGCTGAAGCAGCAGAGCTTTTCTCCTGAGCCGAAAGGTCACTTAAATTGGAAGCGAAATTAATTGTATTCCACCTTCAATTACCTGCTTCAGGACTATTTTGAGCTTTACTAATGGTTTCCTTAAAATGCAATCCATCTCGATTCAACTACATCCAATACCATTAGCCGGCCAAGTTTCGAAATCTGGTGCGGCAGTTTGACCGCTATATATGCTGGAATACAAAACAATCGATCGCTCAGAGCAAGTTTGGCCATTCTTCCGACACATTACGTCCAACCAGCACAATCTGCGCCGTCAACATTTCATCTAACAACGTATCCATGTTTTGAATTTTTGATGAAACCTCCATGTTTTCCCTGACAAACTCTTTCATCCACCAACTTCAGGACATAAACACAATAGTTTCTCAGTCTCACTCTCCCCACGTATCAGTCCAGATCGCTTGTGGAATTCACTATAGTCGGAAATGTTTTGGCTGTCGTGTTGGCTATTAAAATCTTTGTTACTCCCGAAAGGAATCATATTGAGCCATCCTTTCACTAAATAACACGTCATATAAACCTTGGCAGAATAGTTTTTTTTCTAAGATTGAGGGCGATTTCATTGGATTGAGGGTGATTTAGCGATTTGGATCAGAAATTGGCTAGCTGAAAGAAGCCTGAGGGTGGTGGTTGATGGGAAATGTTCATCCTGGAGTTCAGTTACTCGCGGTGTACGCAAGGATCTGTTTTGGGGTCACTGCTGTGTGTCATGAAGGCGTAGAAGGATGGGTTAGTAAATTTGCGAATGAAACTAAGGTCGGTGGAGTTGTGGATAGTGCTGAAGGATGTTGCAGGTTACAGAGGGATATAGATAAACTGCAGAGCTGGGCTGAGAAGTGGCAAATGGAGTTTAATGCGGAAAGGTGTGAGGTTCTGGAAGTAGCAACAGGAGTAAAGAGTACTGGGCTAATGGTAACATTCTTGGTTGTCTAGATGAGCAGGATTCTGGATCAGTGGTGCTGGAAGAGCACAGCAATTCAGGCAGCATCCGAAGACAGGCAAAATCGACGTTTCGGGCAAAAGCCCTTCATCCGGAATATTTTATTCCTGATGAAGGGCTTTTGCCCGAAACGTCGATTTTGCCTGTCTTCGGATGCTGCCTGAATTGCTGTGCTCTTCCAGCACCACTGATCCAGAATCTGGTTTCCAGCATCTGCAGTCATTGTTTTTACCACCTAGATGAGCAGGATGTCCATGTAATAGCTCCTTTATGAAATAAGAATCTAACAACTGCTCTAAAGTTCATTTTATTATAAGGGGGCTACTGTGAGGTTCCGTTGAAACCAAGGTTCATGCCTCCATTGAGAGAAATGGTTCAGTTCCTGAATGCAGATGAAGACTCTGCTGTCTCCAACCGCAGTGCGCGTGATGAGACCGAATCGTCGTTCAGTCACGTGAGCATGAAACAGGCTACTCCTGGTTGGACATCCAAGCTCCAGGTACTCATTGCGACAAGTCTGTGAGCCAACGTTTTGCGAATTTGCAATGCGTTTGTGAACTGCTAACTTCCGATTTATTCAGCAATGCCGGAAATACCTGTTGAAACAGCTTTTTTCACAAAGACCCCAAAGTGGGGGTGGCCGCTCCACACGCTCGTCAAGCAAACTGTTGATATAGTAACAGCTTCATACATTTCAGTCAGGCAACCCCAGTGTTTCAGCTGGGAGGGATTATGCGTTCGAGCTGGAAGGTCTCAGATGTAGGTTCCACCTCCGAATTGTTGACCGTGGAAGCAGCATCCATGCCTGCAAAATCTTTTGAGCACCATCCTCCAAGAGAGATATGAACATGAAGATATTTAAAGCGGGCAAACATTTCAGCCGATGTCTCTATCACCATGCCTGGTTTTGTTCTGTGTCACTGTCAGTATGTGGAGCCTGTGAAATATCACATAATCAACTAACACGCCCATAGAAAGAACTGCGCTTGCTAGTTCCATGGTTGACCGATTTGGACAAGTCCTGAAATACAGACTGCAGCAGTTGGTGTGAAAACATTAGGGCAAAGGGTTCTATCCCATGTGACATTGTCAACATATGTAACTGAGTTGGTATGCAAGAGTAGCAGAAGTGCAATCAAATAATCTGCAATCACATGGTCAAACTATTCCTCACCCCTTCATTACTATGAAGGAAAACGTATGAGCAAGAGTACTAAGAGTGAAATTACAACATGGCGTTATCTATATGCTCAACAGTGGAGACCGCCCACTGTTGATATTCTAGTTCAGATTCAGGTAATTGCCCAAGATGTAGATGAAATTAATCGTGATTTCGTGGAGTTTACAAAGCGAGATAAAGGCAACGGGTTTGCCCTTTTCACTGTAATTCCTTTTGTCTTGCTCAAGACAATACGAGCATAATTGTCTCGGACGGCATTTTATTGTCCATCCCTAACTGCTGGACCTACACACATCTAGGCGACTGGAGAGTATTCCATCGAACTCCTGGACACGTACTAATACAAATCGAAAGAACTGTGGATGCTGTAAATCAGAATGAAAAACAGAAGTTACTGGAAAGTGAAGTCAACCTTTACTTTTCTGGTCCGGTGACCCTTCCTGACATGTCTACCTGGATAGTGGATAGAAATTGGGAAGATAGGCGGCGAACTACACGTAATTAATTGCCTTGGTCTCTGATTGGTTCTTGCACCTGCAGTTTACATATGGCTGGTCCAGTACACTTTACAGTCAATGTTGATTTCCAGGTTGACAATGGAGAATTCACCGTTGGTAATGCCATTGAATTTCAAGGGGCAATGGTTACATTGGAGATTTTCATTACCTCACATTTAGGTAACACAAAAATATTAATTGCCATTTATCATGAGAAGCCAAGATTCTGGCTCGGTCTTGTTGCATATGAGTGCAGGCTGCTTCAACATCTAAGGAAGTGCAAATGATATTGCATATTGTGAAATCATCAGCCAACATCCCGCTTTTAACTTCGGATGGAGGAGAGCACAAAACGAAACAGCTGAAGATGGTTGGACTCAGGACACGACACTGAGGACCTTTTAACGTCATATCCTCATATTTGAAGACTTCCTATTTGCCAGCCATTCCTTTACCTGCAAACATCTGCCCCCAATCAACTTTTAAAGTTCTTGCCTAATACTGTCAAAATTGACCTTCCTCCAGTTTGGAACTTTAACTTTTAGATCCTCTTTATCCTTTTCTATCACTATTTTAAAACTAATGGAATTATGGTCGCTCGCCCCAAAGTGCTCCCCCACTGACACCTCAGTCACTTGCCCTGCCTTATTTCCCAAAAGTAGGTCAGGCTTTGCACCTTCTCTAGTGGGTACATCTACACATTGAATCAGAAAATTTTCTTGTACACACTTAACAAATTCCTCTCAACCTAAACCTTTAACATTATGACAGTCCAAGTCTATGTCTGGAAAGTTAAAATACCTTACCATAATCACCCTATTATTCTTACAGATAACTGAGATCTCCTTAGACATTTGTTTCTCAATTTCCCTCTGACTATTTGGGGGTCTATAGTACAATCCCTGTAAAGTGATCATCCCTTTTTTATTTCTCAATTCCACCCAAATAATTTCCCTGGATGTATTCCCAGGAATATCCTTCCTAAGTTCAGCTGTAATGTTGTCCCTTATCAAAAACACCACCTCCCAACCCCTAGAACCCCCACCTCTCTTTCTCCCCCTTCTATGTTTCCTATAGCATTTCTATTCTGCAACACTAAGCTGCCATTCCTGTCCATATCTCTGCAATTGTCTGATATCCAAATCCCATGTTCGTAAGCATGCCCTGAGTTCAGTTGCCTTCACTATTCGGCCTCTTGCATTGAAATAAATGCAGTTTCATTTATCAGTCTTACCTTGTTCCTGTCTGCCCTCAGTGTTTGAGTTGCACCTTTTTTCAACTGTACTAGTCTCAGTCCGATTGCTTTGCTCACTGTCTCTCTAGGTCCCACCCCAGCTCCCCGCCTCCCACACCTTACTAGTTTAAATCCTCATGAGCAGCTCCAGCAAATCTCTCTGCCAGCGAATGAGCCCACTTCCAATTCAGGTGTAATCCATCCTTCTTATAAAGGTTATAAAGGCTACCCCAGAAGAGATTCCAATGATCCAAAAATGCGAACCTTTCTCCCCTGCACCAGCTCCTCAGCTACACATTCATCTGCTCTTGCCTCCTATCCCTACTCTGACTAGCTTGTAGCACTGGGATTAATCTAAATATTAATATCCTAGAAGACCTCTTTTTTAAATTTCACCCTGAATTCCTATAATCTTCCTTCAGAAGCTCACCCTTTTCCCTTCCTATGCCATAAGTTCTAATGTGTGCAATCTGTTGGTCCTTAGCCCTTTTGAGAACATACTGCACCCTCTCTGAGATACCTTGATCTGGCACCACGGAGGCAACACACCTTTGTGATTTCTCGCTCTTGGCTGCAGAAAATCTGTCTGTGCCTCTGACTAGAGAGTCCCCTTATCACAATTCGATTGCTTAGAACCTGACGTACCCTTGACTGCGTTAGAGTCAGCCTTGGTACCAAGGCCTGGCAGTTTGTGCTACATTCCCCTGACAGTCCATCACCCCCTACATTGTCCAAAACAGTATGCTTTTTTGAGATGGGGATAGCCATTACCCACCTCTCTCTCCTACATTTCCTGGAGGTAACCCACCTGACTGTATCTGTGGTTTTTCGACCTTCATATAACTGCCATTCATCACATCCCCGAGCTCTTGTAAATTCCTGATTGTCTCGAACTGCTGCTCCAAACAAGCTATGTGATTTGATAGGATTCGCAACCAAACACACTTTCTGCAGACATAATCATCAGCAACATGGAAACTCTCCATAATGTCCCATATCTGACAGGATGAGCACAACACTCTACGAAAGGCCATCTTTGCACCTGAACAATCTACAGACTCAGAAAATAGCACCACCTTACTGTTCAAATACACTGTTCCAGACTGACTTAGTACCCATGCCTTTTATTTTTTTAAATTTAATCACAAGACAGATTTCAATAAAATATATAATCAAAAAAGAACCCACTCTACTCACAATTGTAGATTTGCAGTAAGGTGACACGTAAAAAGCATGCACTTAGCTTCTCCAGAGCTGTGAGCTCTCCCACACAAGTTCCTCCAAGGTCACCTGTCAATTTCACTGTTAGTTAATTTTTTTTAGATGCACTCTGATGTCCAGAGATACTTGAACTCAAGCAGCAAAGGCCGTAGTTGTGCAGATTCACTGCGGTGTCAGACAGCAGTGTAGGTTTCTTTTGTTGAAAAGTGTATTATTCTTAGACATTATTATCATCCTTGGAATTTCGTTTTCAGAACAGAGGCAATTTCTGTCAATGTTTATCTTCAAACAAAAACATTTGAAAGTCCTTCTGGATCAGAGGCTTAAATCCAAGATTTATCAGAAAATAAGTGACTACAGAGAGCTATGGTTTTATGGAAATATGTTTATGTGCTGAGTTTATGATACGTATGTGAAAATTTTAAGGCTTTTAATAAACATAATCTCTCAAGCCAATTTTCATTCTGGGATCTGATCTTGAAGAATGTCATCAACTGACATCATAACACTTGTAGTAGGGAACGATAGGAGAAATCCCGATAAGTTGTTGAAGCAGGATGAGGGCTAACCTCATAATGTTGAGAGCAAATCTGAGCATATTTTAATAGATTCAAAGATGAAGAATAAAATCCTGTTTGATTTCCTGGTTACTTCCTGCACTTGAGATCTTATCTTTTGGATTCATTAAGTAGGACAGCCAGCCTAGAGCACCATTCCTAGAGCTCTGCAATTTATCCCCATAACAAAATTGTACCAAAATGGGCAATTTTGCACTTTTCCGCACTTTGCATTTCCAAATTTTAGTTCACTCACTGAATCTACTGACATCATTTATAGACTTGTTGAAGATTGGTATCCTTTCAAAACTGACTTCTTTATCACATTTCCTGTGCAGTAGAGATCTTAATTAACCGTTGTTTTGCAAGAACTAGACGTCCCAAAACATTAACGAACTTCTAATAGATAGGCACGAAAGGAGCACAAGAGAGGTCACAAGAATCTTTCGGTTCACCGAGGTCAAAATGTTACATTTCACTGATGTCAGAGACTTATCTGACTCCACATGCATCCTGACAGCGTGGGAAATAAGAAGTTTTGTTCTGAGGAACAAATTACAAATAACCTTCACGTGAATATGGCAAACGGGATAATGGTTATTCTGGAGAGATCTAATAGAAACTTACAAGATAATGCATGGCTTAGAAAGGGTGGACGCTGGGAAATTGCTTCTGTTAGGTATGGACATTAGAACCCGTGGGCCTGGCCTTAAAATTAGAGGGGGGTCAATTTAGAACGGAAATGAGAAGACATTTCTTCAGCCAGAGAGTGGTGGGCATGTGGAATTCATTGCCACGGAGCGCAGAGGAGGCCGGGATGTTGGATGTCTTCAAGGCAGAGATTGATAAATTCCTGCTCTCCCAAGGAATTAAGGGTTACGGGGAGAGTGCGGGTAAGTGGAATTGAAACACCCATAGGCCATGATTAAATGGCGGAGTAGACTTGTAGGGCGAGTGGCCTTGCCTCCACTCCTATTTCTTCTGGTCTTAGGAAGTTGTCGTTGACTGATTCGACCATTAAATGCCCGCTAAAATGCTCAAGGAACAACTCCATTATATGAAAAGAAACTACATAAATGTGAGCAAGAAATAAAGTTGGATAGCACACTCCATTTATTACATTAAGCAAAGTACTGCTTACGAACTTCACTGAATATTGTGCCAACACTGGGTTGGCTGTCGCACAGTGCAGCAAAACAAACCATAACTTATAGCCAATGTTTCAGGATTTCCAGCAGTCTTACTGTACTCTGAAACACCAGTAGGCTACGTCACCAGAGGTCGCAGCAGAATTCAACACAATCGTGATGGAGACATCCACGTTGATTCTAGATCTTAATCTAGGCTCTAGATCTTCATGGCATCAGATCTTAGCTAACTGCTTCTGTCCTTTCTCAGGCGAGGAATCAGTGCTCTTCAATTCTAGACACCACTTTGAATGGGTATTACTTTGGATAAGAGATTAAAATGCTGGTCAAATCTTAAGGACGTATCTCCCAATTGTGCCTGTTTTGGGTGGTTAGGAAACCATATTCATTCTCACCCTCACCAATCAATTGCAAATCTACCTCTCTGGAGCAGGCTACAATGGCCACATGAACCACTTTTCATCCGATTTTTATGTTCGAAGATATCTGACTTGTCGTTTCTTGCAGGCCGGACTTCAATCCTCCATACCAAAATGTGGTACGTGAACTATTGTCAAGTTCGTCAATTGAGTGCTGAAGTGTGGAGTCGTTAGAGGATTACGTAGACGAAAGCCTCAGCCAAATAATGTAACCAAATTTAAACTTTGTTCAAGGTCTGAGAGTTGCTTACTTTGTTCTGTTCTTACCCAGGAAGAAATGTATTGCAACATTAACTTTAATTAAACGACTTTTATTCTGGCATGTATAATGTTACAATTTATGATGTCCTATGACTTGTGTGTGAAATATGTTGCAGTAACAAACTGATACTTGTTACGAACTGATCTCTTCGATTTTGTTCATTCCTGCTCCCGTTTTAATTATGTTCGTGCAATGTTACCATTACCTAGTGCCGACGCTTATATTGAAGCATCTTAGAATTTATTATTTTTAACATTTACTAAAAGTGCTAATATCTATTATTCTAGGCTCAAATCTATGTCATTCCGGTTATGATCTATTGTTTCAGGTATCCAAACAATCTATATGATCTATTCCTATAGATCTATTCCTGTGCGCATAATTATATGGGAAGGGTACAGCAGGATTACTTACAGTCCTTAGCATCAACTTTTCAAAAATGATTGATCGTCCGAGCAGCCAATGTAAAATTGGCAACTATAGCTGAGGGGCACAGTGTCACAGTGGTTAGCACTGCTGCCTCACAGCGCCAAAGACCCGGAAAGAAGAATAATAGTTTTAAGAAAGTCTGAGACTAGTAAAGTTTGGTGTTAACAGGGATTTGGTTACTCGTGCACCCAGAGCACAGATTATTCTTTATAACGGAAATGTAATAATTAGGGAGAAAAATGATATTTAGAACTTTATTGTAGGAGTGCACGAATGTTGAAAACTAATGTCTATTATGTAGGATTTTAAAGATACCGCAGCCCAAGAACACGGTCCGTTTGCAGTCTCCTTAAATGAGGAAGAGGGTGCTTCTTCAGAAGAATTGTGTGGAGTTTGCACATTCTCCCCGTGTGTGCGTGGGTTTACTCCGGGTGGTCCGGTTTCTTCCCACATTCCAAATATGTGCAGGTTAGGTGAATTGGCCATGCTAAATTGCCCATAGTGTTAGGTGCAAGGGTAAATGTAGGGGAATGGGTCTTGGTGGGTTGCTCTTCGGAGGGTCGGTGTGGACTTGTTGGGCCGAAGGGCCTGTTTTCGCACGTTAAGTAATCTAATTGCAATGGAGATTAACTATCTTGAATCCTGGGATGAAAGGTCTGCTTTATGAGTTGAGTAGAAATATTCTTTGGAGTTTGGAAACGGGAAATGGGACCGGTCGTAACATGCGATTGACAGAGGAATTGACAAGAAAAGTGCTGATTAATGGCAGCAGAGACTCAATCTAAGGATCACCATCTCAGGTAAAGAGCGGACCATGTAGGACTACATGAAATTTGATGAGAATCAGAGCATCATGAATCATTGGAACTCTTTGTTCAGAGGAGCTATGTCAATGCGTATGGAAGTGTGTGGTTGATACACTTCGGAATAGCAAGGGAATATGCAGATCAATGGGGTGAGAATTTTAATGTAAGAGTTCAGCCTTGATCTTACCGAATGCCAGAGCATGGTGGCTAGTAAAGTATGCTCAATTCCTCTTTCTATTTATTGGAATAATGCTCACATTAAAGTCAATTTGCGTTTGTTTAACTTCCAAATCGAGAACACACTTTAACTATAGATAGAGCTCTTCGGCCATGAGTCGATACGATCACGCCTAAATCACTTTATAGGAGTCATCCCATATCAGAAGGCAGAAGATATCGATATAAGTACGGCTGCCAAAGAAACCTTCTAAAACTCTCTTAGGGTTTCCATAACGAGTGTCCAAACTATTGTTTCATAGGGGCAATGGAGGTCCTCATTTAAAATGCTTGATACTTGAAACAGTCTGACAAAGATGCAGTAAGACATAACGAACAGCCGTACAGATAATCAGGGACGCAAAATTGAATTTCAAGACCGATATGATTCATCGAGTCATGGAATCCATAATAGCTACATACACAAAATGCTTGTGGGGTTGAAATGGGGAAGGGAGAGCATGATGATATAGCTTTAAAAAGTTTAAAATAGAATTTATCTAGTGCAAGAGATTGTTTCTCGAGGGAGGCAGTGAGTGTAGAATTTACAGAGAGCTGTGAATGACCATCTCGATAAGATATTAAGAGATGGGTGCAAACGTTATGATGCAATGTGGCCACTACAAATAAGTGGCGACCAAATGTATCACAAAGATCTAGTTGCATCCCATGTGTTTTTAATAAACATACTATCCTCCACACTCCATTCCCAAAGGTTCAATGTTAAAGTATTCATGCGGCTTTCCAATTGGCTATAAGTCGAACTTATGTGAATGTTACGAATACCATTATATTAGTTCTTTGCGAGTTATTGAAAAATTGGAACTGATATGAAGTAATGGCTCGGTCAAGTTGACGTGACGTTTCGGCTGAGTCGGAGTAATGCAACTTCCGACCAACTTCGGTGGTGGGTTCCGATTGTCCCCATGACTTGTCCGTACCTGTCCTACCTGCCCAGCTCCTTTTCCACCTATCCACTCCATCCTCTCCTCCCTGACCTATCACCTTCATCCCCTCCCCCACTCACCCATTGTACTCTATGCTACTTTCTCCCCACCCTACCCTCCTCGAGCTTATCTCTCCATGCTCCAGGCTCACTGCCTTTATTCCTGATGGAGGGCTTTTGCCCGAAACGTCGATTTCGAAGCTCCATGGATGCTGCCTGAACTGCTGTGCTCTTCCAGCACCACTAATCCAGAATCTGGTTTCCAGCATCTGCAGTCATTGTTTTTACACAGTCTGGGCACAGAATCCACTTCCGTGCACAATGAATACTCTGTCGATTATGACATTCTTAAATGTTGAACAGAAAGGTTTTTTTCGAAGCGCAAAGCAGTATATTACCTTTATGCCAAACTTAGCAGCACCGTTGTCCCTCAAACCCCGACAATGCTTATTATCGGATCAATTAATTCTCGACTCTTTTGCGGTGTACAAAATAGACGGAATGTTTCATTGACTAGCAACTGCAATTGCGCAGGATTGTCTATGAGGACATTGGGAACATCCCAAGGACGGGGCGGATTTGCAGTGGATGGGGCGTGATATAAATGCTCGTTCCCTGTGCTAGTCAGACGTTTGAAGAGAGTCGCCAGCATCCGCTGGGAAATGTTTGGAAGTAGATTGGAAGCTATGACCACCGCTAGCTCCTCGCAGAATTCCAACGACGACGACACCATGGACAAGATTCAGCCCTCGATCTATTACATGAATCAGAACAATTTCGCGTTCTGTGGCTACTGCTTAAAGGTCGCTCGGAACACGAGCGCTAACCTGGGTGTGTCTGCTTATGTCTGGGACGCAGTAAGTTCATTAACTGGTCAGATCCAAGAAAAGCCGGTCTGTCACCCTGATGTACGAGTTAATTTTAAGACTTTGCCATCTACTTTTCAATTGCTCAGAAACTTTCGATTTACAAAGAGTTCAGCAATTTGTAATGTCTGCTGGTATCCAGTGCCTTGGCGTGTTGAATTTGGGTGGGTGCAGGGTCCGAGGGAGGAATGGTCGCAGCTAGGGAATTTGTCGGCCTCCTATCTCCACCCCGGTACATACGGATCGGGAAGAGGCATGGCAATTGAGGACCTTAAGTGTGGGGACCATAGCCAGCAAACATTACCACGTGTCCTTGCGGGGTAACCCGGGCACCGTCCCTAAGGCCATGGCTGAAATAGCAAAGGGAAGGAGATGGATAGGGTGGAGAGTTGGGGGCAGGAGAGGTCGGGCAGGGGTGGGTGGGGTTGGGGGGCGTTTGGGCATAATTGAAACGCAACCGTGCTTTTGATCTCCATCTCCAACCACGTTCTCTTCATCATTCCCATTTGGATTCCCTTTTCGATTCTACCTGCATCAGCTCAGCTTCTTAATGAGACCAAAGGACCTGCCTTCCTCACGATGGCTGACAGTGGCAGATCGTGGGATTTTCACCCCAGGTGCCCTTGACCCCAACTGGACTGTGAAACGCCTGAGTGGCGCAAAATGGGGAGGAGTAATGGATTTTGCTGTCCCGCCAACCTGCTGTCTAACGCCCGTAGCTCCGGTAAAAGCCAACCCCAAATGCATTGTCTCTCCTGTGCATGAATTCCTCACAGACATTTGACAAGTCTTGCTCACAGCAAAGGTTAGACTTTTCGAACTGGTTAAATAACTTGAGCTCAGAAGTGTCGGCTTTCTTTTCTTGCCGAAGTTGCTGACCCATGCTGTCTTACAATCAGCCTCTGGTGACCTCCCTTGAGCAGCTATTTAAAAAGGAAACCCCGGTTCCAAACACATACGGAATCCAAAGATACTGATGACAAATCCACTTTTACCTTCACCACGGCATCATGTTGTGTCATGACGTCCAGCTAACGTTCACGGGGTTGGGTTAAGCAGCACATAGTGTCCCTACCGCTGGACCGGGAGGCCCGAGTGCATGTCCCACCTGCTCCAGAGTTGTGTAAGCACATCTCTGAACAAGTTGATTGGAAAAAAAAACTTAATTTTAAAAAGACACAATTAATGGAAAGTATGTATTTCCTGACTCAGCGCTGCAGCAAGCGACACATAAGTCAGCGGATTAGTCCTGATTCGATAAAAGTTGCCAGGTGATAATATTTGTTACCAGTGTACCCCTATCTCCAGAGGAAGTCGCTCGCATTCATGACCCATATTGATTTGGGGTAAGCAGTGAATTACAAATGCGTGAAATGGGTTAATCCTGAAAAGTGTGTTGTCTGTTCAATATTTTCAGGGTGTTGCTCTTTGCCGCTACTTTGAGAAGGAGAACATTAGTTTCACTGGGAAGAAAGTGATTGAGCTGGGATCGGGCACTGGAATAGTGGGAATTCTAGCAACATTGCTAGGTGAGTAACAGATGACCTTTACTATTTTGTTGAATGCTGGCCACATAAAAATAGTTTTGTGAAGGAGGGAAAGCGTGTTAGGAGGACTGTACGGGCGCACTTGTGTGTGTTGGAGGGTGACAATGAAAAAGAATAGAACACTGTAGTTGATCATTCAAAGGCGGAAAACCTCCTACCCCGCCCCCCTCCTCTACCCTATGGCAAGTTTCAGAGTGACAGTAAATCCACAGTACGTTCTAACAACCTGCCCACTCGCTTCTATATATTTAACATTGACCATTTCAAAGATGAAAACTCCTGCCTTTGTAATATACTGCATGTGACACCAGAGGAACAACATTGATGTCGAATACAAAACAATATCCAAATATCAGTGATATGATGTAACTATGTCGTGGTTTGGTAAAAACAATGACTGCAGATGCTGGAAACCAGATTCTGGATCAGTGGTGCTGGAAGAGCACAGCAATTCAGGCAGCATGTCCTCGGATGCTGCCTGAATTGCTGTGCTCTTCCAGCACCACTGATCCAGAATGTCGTGGTTTGGGGCCATCGAACGCGTTGAGCTTGTAAATTGGAGTTAAGTGGTAAAGCAGAGCGACGTTCAGTCTCAGTGCAGATGATAACCAATTATTTTAATGTTCATGTTAGATATTGCATTGTGGGATTATCAGAGATGACAAACTTTAGAAAGATGAGATGAACAGCCACCGTTTTTCTTACAGCTGTGAACTTCACTCGATCCAATAATATCTTTAAAATCATGCACGTGTCTTGATAGAGTAAAATGGGAGAGCTGATTCTTCCGAATGGTTGTTATCGAAAACGCGCATGTTTAGGATAATTGACAAAAATCACGAGAGATATTAGGAGCATTTACCTCACTTCCTTTCCACAATATACCACATGAAAAGCTGGTAGAAACAGTGTCAATGGTGACTTTCAGGAACCCACATTCTCCAACCTCATTGTCTGGGAACCCCATACCACCTGATTCTACCTCCTACCCAACATCCACAAACATGACTACCCCAGTCGACCCATTGTCTCAGCCTACTCCTCCCCCACCGAACTTATCTCTGCATCCTGTCCCCTTTAGTACAGCAACTCCCAGCCTATGTTCAGGACACCAGCCACGCCCTCCCCCTCCACCTCCTCCACTTCCTTTCCGCAGCCCCCAATGCCTTATCTTCACCATGAACATCCAATAACTGCACACATCTATCCACCATGACAAAGGCCTCTGAACCCTATATTTCTTCCTCTCACGCTGACCCAGCCAGTACCCTTTCACTGACACTCTCATTCGACTGGCTGGACTGGTCCTCATTCCCAACAACATCTCCTTCCAGTCCTCCCCCATCCTCCAAACCAAAGGGATAGCCATGTGCACTCGCATGGGCCTCATCTATGCCTGCCTCTTCATCGGGTATGTGGAACGAGTCCACCTTCTGCAGCTACATTGGCATCATTCCCCACCTTTTATTCCATTACATCAATGACTGTATTGACGCTACCTCATGTTCCCGCAAGGAAGTTGAACAGTTCATCAACTTCACAAACACTTTTCACCCCAACTTCAAGTTCACCTGGACCATCTCAGCCACCTCCTTCCCCTTTCTAGACCTCTATATCTCCTTTTCCGGCAACTGACTCAACATGGACAACTACTACAAACCCACAGACTCCCACAGCTATCTAGTCAACACCTCCCCCCCCCCTCCACTCTGCCTCCTGTAAAACCGCTATCCCTTATTTCCAATTCCTCTAACTCCACCGTATCTGCTCCCAGGAGGACCAATTCCACCGTAGAATATCCCAGATGGCTTCCTTCTTCAAAGACCACAATTACCCATCCCACGTCGTCGACAAAGCCCTCCAGTGCATCTTTTCTACTTCCTGCACCTCTACCCCTGAACACCACCCCTCTAATTGGAACAAGGACAGAACCGCCTCCCCCCCACACTCACCTTCTACCCCACTAACCTCTGGATACATGGCATGATTGTCCACATTTCTGCTGCCTACAAACATGCCCTACTACCAGAGATATATTTCCTTCCCACCTGTATCTGCGTTTCAGAGGGACCATTCCCTCCTTGGCACACTTGTGAGGTCCACACCACCCACCAACTCACCCTCTCCTCCATGCCATTGGAAGAAGTGCAGAACCTGGGTTCACCCCTCAGGTTTGTCCAAGGCCCCAAAGGATCCTTCCAAATCCATCAGAAATTTATCTGTACTTCCACACACATCATCTACTGCATCCTTTGCATCCGATGTGGTCTCCTCTACATTGGAGGGACGAGATTAACTTCCTTCCCCGCGCACTTTAAAATAAATCAGACTTCCTTATTTAAACGACCGGAATTTACGTTGCGCTGAAGTGTTCCTTATTTAGATCAATGTCTGAGCATTTGCGTTAGGGGCGTCTCGGTCCATGCTGATTCCAATTACTCAATGTGAGTGAATCCCGGAATTCACCAGGACCTCACTGAGTACTGTGATCAAATAGCATAGTAGTGTGCTGTCAGGGCCAACCTTCAACGTGGATGAATAATTTCTCTCTTCGTCTTGTCAGGTGGAAATGTTACCTTTACAGATCAGCCGAACGCACTGCAGCAGATAGAACACAACATCGCCATCAACATCCCTGCTGCCTGTAGACACCGTATAAATGTCCGCCCCCTGATTTGGGGTGAAGACCACATTAGATTTACCAACGAGTATGACTTCATTCTGGGTTCGGATCTTGTTTACAGCTCAGCTTCGTACTCCTCACTGATCAGAACATTGCATTATCTCGCTCATCCAGATACCATCATCTACCTGGCTTCCGCATTCCGAAAAGGAAATGGCTCCCTATCTTTTCATGACGTGCTTTTACCCGTGTACTTTAAATGCTTGGTTGTTGACAAGTTAGCGGACAAGGATATTACTGTGTACAAAATGACCAAAATCGGAAGAGGTCCTGAGGACTGGTTCCTAATGTAAATGTGGAAACTTTAGCTCAAAGACACTGACGCTGGGGGTCGTGATTAGGGGCTCATTTTCCCTGTTCGTTCTTTATAATAAGTTGGAAACAATGAGCACCTTTGTCATATATTCTACTGCAAAGCGTCGAATACATAGAGCACCTGCGTCTGACGCAGAACGGTTTTAGTGCTGAATTGAATTTGGGAATGGTTAAGTTGAACCCTGTCAATATGTTTCATTGTGACTGTGAAAAACGCAGTCGTGCTACTTCTGAGTGACAAATTAATGCAAAGATGAAATGAAATAAATGTATTGTATGCCACGGGCTAAACTGTCTTCTGGCGAAGGCATATTACTTTCAACGCAGGCTAGTGGATAATAACTGGAAGAATTAAAATTGCAACGTTGTAATTTGTTCGCCTGTGCATCTAATTTTCCCACCCTTGTGGCAGCCGCTGATGCGCGTGAAAAACGGGGGAATTTCCAAAGGTATTTTCAGTGCAAAATAAAACACAATGATTTTTGCTCGCTGTCGCGAAAAATATCAATGTGTCAGCGAATCCTGCAACGCAGAAAGAGGTCAGTCGTACTATCATGTTTATGGCCGTTCTTTACTTAAATTGCCCGATATCATGGCTCAGTGGTTAGCACTGCTGCCTCACAGCACCAGGGACCTGCGCTCGTTTCCCACCTCGGGCGACTGACTGTGTGGAGTTTGCACATTCTCCCTGTGTCTGCGTGGCTTTCCTCCGGGTGCTCCGGTTTCCTCCCACAATCCGAAAGTGTGCAGTTTAGGTGAATTGGTCATGCTAAATTGCCCATAGTGATAGGTGCTTTAGTCGGGGTAAATGTCGGGTAGGGGAATTGATCTGGGTGGGTTACGCTTCGGAGGGTCGGTGTGGACAGGTTGGGCTGAAGGGCCTGTTTCTATGTTGTAGGGAATCGAATCTAATCATCTCAGAACCCAATTTTATGTTGCCCTGCAAACTAGTCCCAGTCACATAAGTGTCTAGATGACTGTTGCACGTTTACAAGGAATCGTCTTCTTCCAATCTTAAATAAATTGCAGTCTAGGTCTTAAATATCTCCGGATGAAAAATTCACCCTTATTTTCATCTGTTGGAGAAATTAGTCCAGAGATACACAATTGCTGTCCCCATTCCTCCCCCCCCCCCCACACACACACATGCCCAAACAAATGATGCCTAGATTTTAAACATCTATTTCTCATGCCTCTCCTGACATCGACCAAAATCACTCCATCAATGCTCCCTTCCAGTCTCCGTTTCCCAATTTCGACCCACCAATTCAGCATAATCTTAGCAGGAGACACTTGTGGCTCCATATTTTCATCACCCGAGGTTGTCAGACAGTGTCTTGATGACCCACAGTCACATAGCATTAGTTTCTCCTGAGCTGTAGAGTTCCCTCGTTCAGGGTAGTGAAAATGGCCAAGATTTGAGATGCTCCTCCAGGCCTTTCTCTGTCCATAGGCTTTTTGACCTCGTTTCCCCTCCTAAGGGAAAGCAGCAATGTAATGAAATTTTAGGGGTAACCAGTTCACGCTGGTAGCCAATATATCCATTCTTACTGCAACCATTTTCTAATGGCATTTAAAATGAACAGATCTTGCGTTTCCAGGAGCCCTGGCTCAGAATTCCTCAGTGCTATTCAACATGGTGTGTCTATTTTAGCATTTGGGCCTGGTGTAACTATTTTCCACACTTTTCACATCCACACATCATGATTGGAATTACATCTACAGAATTGCTCCATACTTACGCTTTCCTATCGCAAGGGACCACTCAGCCTTTTAATACACTGCTTTCAGCTACTTTGGAAGGTCCCAAGGGTGCTGATTTCTTCTGTGATCTCCATCCAAGCTTCTTTGACCTAGTCGTCTGGCATCACCTTCTTACCCGCTTGGCACAAAGACCTCTCACCAACTAACTACAGCATGGAGGATGATACACGAGAAGGGGCCGTCAACATTGAAATCCAGGGAAGCTGAATTCAAGTCGGTGCTAATTAATCTATTTTGCAGTAACACATAGATACACAATTTTTTATACAAACAAAAAGAGCTGAGTCATAGAATCATAGAAATGTACAACACAGATACAGACACTTTTAACTCATCCATGCCTACCAGATATCCTAACCCAATCTAGTCTCGTTGGTCAGCACTTGGCCCATATCCCTCCAAACCCTTCGTATTCACATAACCATATCGATGCCTTTTAAATGCTGTATTGTATCAGCCTCCACCACTTCCTCTGCCAGCTCATTCCATACATACATCAAAACCTGTGTGAAAATGTTGCCCCTTAGGTCCCTTTTATATCTTTCCCTTCTCACCCTAAACCTATGCACTCTAGTTCTGGACATCCCCATCCCAAGGAAAATACCTTGTCTATTTATTCTATCCGTGCTACTCATGATTTTGTAAACCTCTGTAAGGCCACACCTCAGTCTCCGAAGCTCCAGGGAAAACAGCCACAGCCTATCTAACCTCCCCATATAACTCAAATCCTCCAACCTGGATTCATGTACACCAATGCCTAAAACAGTATGGCCGGTTGAGTCAAAATCGTGGAATTCCCTCTCTACCGGTATCGTGGGTCAACCGACAGCAAGGCGACTGAAGCGATGCAAGAAAGCAGCTCACCACTATCTTCTCAAGGGAAATAGGGATGGGCTATCAATACTGGCCAACCAGTGAGTTCCAAGTCGCACAAATGCATTAAAAAAATCTTTGATCCCCTTGGCTATCAAAAACTTATCTATCTCTGTTTTAAATAATCTCAATGACCTGGTTTCACAGCCTTCTGTGGCAATGAATTCCACAGATTCGCCGCTCTATAGCTAAAGACATTTCTCCTTATCTCTAAAGGTCTAAAAAGTTGTGACATCAGGCGAGAGTGTGGTGCTGGAAAAGCACAGGAGGTCAGGTAGCATCCAAGGAGCAGGAAAATCGATGCTTCGGGCAAAAGCCCTATATCAAGAATGAGGCAGGGAGCCTCCAGGGTGGAGAGACCTCAGATGCTCATCTCTCCTGCAAATAGAAACATCTTTCCAACATCCGCTCTGTCCAGACTATTCAGTATCCTGCAAGTTTCAATCAGATCATCCCTCATCCTTCTAAACTCCATCGAGTTCAGTCCCAGAGTCCTCAGACGCTTCTCATGTCATTTCTCACACTGCCCCCAAATCCTTGGATTTTCTTAGCATTCTAAGATTTGTTGATTTCTGACCTGATACTGAACAACAGGTCGCCCACAGTTATCTATACAAGAAAATTACAGAGGTCACAACTGTTTGAACGTAGGAATTCTTCTATTCTTTGATTTAAATAGCAGTTGCTTCTTTCAATATTGCAATCCCTGGTCCTAAACACCCACCACACAGAAAATATCTTCCCAGTATCCGATTAAACGATAAGGAGATTTGATGTGTCCTGATTCTTTGGAGTTCTCTACTCAAGAGGGTAGAGGAGGCTCAATGGATTCTACTATTCAAGACTGAAACTGACTGCATTTTGGGCACTAAGCAAGTAAAGCGATTTGTGGATTTAGCAGGGAATAAGGTTAGTTATTATCTCATTGTGTAGTATAACAGCCTGGAACATGATATCATGTACCCCTGCCCTTGTCTCTTCTGTTGTTACGGCTATTGCTGTACTGATTATGTTTCTTAGCAATAACGATCAGCCTCCATCAGCATTAGGGATGTCTACTTAAACTCGTTTTTAAGAACAGCTCTGGGAATTTACGTTGATATCTCCCGATTTTGTTTATTTTGCCGATAAAAGTTTGATATTCCCACATTTGCTAAGAGGACCATAACATTGAAATGTAATAAGCAGCATAAGAGATGAAAGAGCAAGGATGATTTCTTGCATTAGACAAATAACTGGTGCTGAGAAATTGCCGTTCTGCAATATTGCTGAAGTGCACATGCCAGGTGATATTATGCAAGGTAAACTGCGTTCTCTGGTGATTGCAATGATGAGACTGAGACAGTCGCAAGTGCTTCAAATGTCTTGGCCATTAGAAAGCCTTCAGTTATGGTTGTTGGGTGACGTTGGGGTTGACACGCAGGAAATAAGAGAGGACCACGGGCGCTGGAATACTAAATACCTCTTATGTCTCCAACAGGACAGCAATCAAACTGGCTTTGTGCATCCGAAGTTCACAGTCTAGTGCTTTGAAAGATCTGGTACAATCCACCAGTACGACATTTGAATTGCGCTGGTGCACTGGATGTTGCACAACTTGCCAACACCTGAGCTGTGTGTTAGGATGAGTTTGCCCAACACCTTGGTGGAGGAGGAAGTAGAGGAGTGAGTCTCACTAATGTCCTTCTGAAGGTCTGTCTTTACCTGATCTGGCCAACATACGATTTCAGATATATGCGGTTGAGTCATAACTGTCCTCCGAAATGTTACAGAAAGCCATTCCAGTGGTCTGCAATTACAAAAACAAAGTGGAAGGGCCACCCGGCATTGACCGACACACTGAGAGGAACATTTGCACACATAAAGCAATCGACCCTGCAAAGTGATTCTTAGTAAAATCCAGGGTCTAATGCCAAAATTGGGACAGAGGTCCTGCAGACTAATAAAGCAGCAACCTGATAGAAATGCTCACAGAATTTAAGCTTACAACTAATGTTCCCAAGACCACCGACAAAAGCCTCGGTATGTCCTGGCATATAATCAGTATGGACTTGCTTTGGTGTTTCTCAACATTGACTCGGAGCCCATGGAAGTCTAGTGATATCATTTCAAACATGGGTAAAGGAACCAGTTGCTGTCTACAAACTACCACCTGCACCCCTGTCTCCCCAACTGTCCCTGCCTCGCGATAAATTAGATGGTCCACCAAATTTAAGAAACTTTGAGGGTGGTTACAACACAGAATGTACTCGAGATGGGGGACGGCAGGTTCAATTGATATCACCAAGACGCTACCTTGTCATAGGAGCACCATTGCTGATCGACTGCACCAAATCTGAAAGGACATTTCTCACTGGATCTAAAAAAAAAATAAGTTATTTTTTCGTCACTGGATTAATAAAGTGAGGAGCAGTTAAATTAACCTAGATGCAAAAACTTCGGGAAACAATGTAATGAAATGTAATAATTTATTCAAGGGCGCATATTTTGGTGTTTTGTTATGTCGTCACTGAAAGGAATGTAGCTCAAAATTAACTCTAAAGGAATTTTGAGCTGCAAAGCACCGTGTTTCAATGTATTCAATATCCTTTCAATTGCGTATGAAACGCTTTCCATCAATATGAAAATGCAATAGTTGCCACGTTGTGGCACTTTGTCTCTCTCCCCCTCTCCCCTCCGCCCCCGCCCACCTTCTCCATGCCCTTACATATCCCAGTGTTTCGTCATCTAACATTCTGAAGTCCACTTGTTACTGTTGTCTATTGGCTCGGCGTCGCCGCTTATCCCCTAGGTCCCTTCTGAAACACGGATGCTTATCTTTACTGTGCTGTAAACTTCGTTCACGGCGATTGGGATAACTGAACATCAGTTTTATGCCCCTCAATCCTCTGCTCTATTAGTTATTCAAATATTGTGAAATCACTTACGATCGCAGGATGGTGAAGTGAATATTTCACGAAGGGCAAGGTTGTCTCACAAGAACAATACTAGTTGTGGCTCATAATATTCAATGAGTAGGATGTGTTGAGCTCCTGTCCTGATCAGAGCCATTCATTTCAGTTCAGGTATAGCCGCGCTGCTGTTCGGAAGTTAGTTCAGGGTTTTTGGCCCAATGACAATGGATGATTATATAGCAGTAAGCCGGGAGGATATGTGCCTTATTGACTTGGTGTTGTCCTTCGTGCTTTGCCCTCCAAAATGGTAAAGGGGCACCATTTGAAAGATTGGAGATTTGCTTATCATTCCGAATATCTAAGGGAGAATTTTTCATTGGGAATTTCTTAAGTAAATAACGATGTCAGTAACCTTTTAAAATGCGCCCAGGTTTCCCGGGAGGCTTTCTCATCAGGAAAAGAGATAGCTCCGTCCTGCGTTTGGAACTACTACTGAAGTTTTCACGATCAATGCAAGAGAATAGACAAGTCACCATGGACGGTACCATGGATGCAGCTTCTGCAACAAGAGAATTTGTTAAAAACGGATGAAATCAGATTACCGCTGATGTTGGAGATCTGCGGTTAAAAATAAAGCTGGAAAACTCTGTCATTCTGGCAGCGTCTATGGAGAGAGAAGGGGAGTTAACGTTCCGAGTTCGATATGATTCTTCTCAGGAATTTCAGAGTCGATCATTTGATTTTTGGAAGAGGTTGTTTGAAAATTGCTTTTGGATTCACCTACATTTGGAAGAGCAGATAGATCCTTAGCCATTACTGAACGTTGAAGTATTTTCAAATTAATTATTTTGAAGAACAATATTTGTTAGTATACAGGAGACGACTGACTAATTCGCTCGGAGCAAACGAGCAAGAGGCACCCGCCAGATCTTCTGATTTCGGTGGTAATTGAGTGGGAGCGATTGGCCACACCACAAGGCTAGGTCCCAAGTACAACTTCAAAATGGCCGTGAATGTCCACATGCGGCAAGAGGCCTTTCCACTTGGCCATCACGTTACAGCATTATGAGCACAACAGTATTCCCTCAGTACTGCGTTAAGAATAGACTTTGTGCTCCAAGAATTAGAACCAGACGTCAACCGCAATATTCTGTTTCTGAGGTATCTTGCGGAGTCGGATAATTCACCAATGGAGACATTGGGGCCTAGTTGTTTTGATAATTCAACGCAAACGCAAGAAAGTTCGACTTTCCACGATCCTCTGTGCATTAAGATAGTGCTTTGTTGTTGGGGCCACCATTACTGATACTCAAATCCTTGTTAGCAAAATTAACTGCTATGTACGAATGCTTGAGAAATGATGACACATCATTGGCTGTGACGCAATCTGAGGCGCCATGACGCCTCATAGCTCGATATATAATTCCAGTTCCAACAATTGCTGCCAATCTGTAGCCGGCGTCAACCTCATTGCAAACCATTGTGTACGGGTTCAGGAGTTCAAATAGAAAACAAAACATGGCGGCGACCCAGAGTCGAGAGCAATGTAGCTCCAAAGCTCGCGAGAGTGAGAATCGCACCCCGACTGCTGCAATTCGCAGGAGCAACTTCGAATTTTGCGGATTTAATCTAAAGATCGTTCGATTCATGGACGCTGAATTGGGCGTCTCCTCGTATGTCTGGGAGGCTGTGAGTGAACTGCGTTAGTAGAATGGAGTGGAAGCGAAACTGCATTTTACTAACTTCGAAAAAACCCCACTCTTAGTTGCATATTATTTGACATCTTAGGAAGATGAGTTTTGAACATTTTTCAGGTGTCAAGCATAATTTACATGTAGTTCATTCTATAAATGTGAATTGTGTTTCTTTCACATATTTTAATGCATTAATGTAACCGATGCCTCTTACATACTAGCATATCCGTTTTTCAAAACTAAAATGGGATTCAGAGGTTTAAATGATAGAATAAATAGGAGTTGCACGTTCCAATTGTCTGCCTTACCTTGAAGATACGATTTACAGAGAGTGTTATATTTTCGAATTGAGTTCACCCCGCAGTTTTAAATACACGTATCCGGACTGAAAATTATTTGTTTGGTGAATGCACGGCGGAATTTCTGATACTTTTCATTTATTGCAGTGTCAGCCATAGCTGGGTGATAGAACTGTCAGAGGCTAGTGGAGTTAATCTCTACTGGAGACTATAGTCATACAATCTAGAGTAACAGCGCGGAGGAACGCTGCATTGTAATCGACACTCATCACGGTAAACGTTAAAGTCAGGTTCGGTTCTGCCATCCAGTGAGAACGTAAGGCCCCACAACTCTATGCGTTTCACTCTGTCTGCCGATTCCTTCAATGGAGAGGACTGAAATAGGTGTCTGTTGTCGCTCTAAAACATTTTGCCCTGCGCGAATTGACATGGACAGTAAGTCAAATGAACTCAAACGGCTGCATGACGCTTTGGGCAGTCTTAAGGTGCTACTCAGAGATAATCGAAATGCTATTGCAACCAATGAACGATTCATGAAATGCGCATAGAACCTTCCCTTATCCTACTTGTCGAGACTAATCTACTCTGCAAACTTGCTTGCAACGGCACGTCCGCTTCCAAGCAAACATTTCTTAGACAGAAGCTTGTGAGCAGCATTTTTTTCTCTTATTTTCAGGGGGTTGCGCTTTGCCGGTACTTCGAAAAGGAAAACGTCAGTTTTACTGGGAAGAAAGTGATTGAATTGGGATCAGGCACTGGAATCGTGGGGATCCTAGCAACCTTGCTAGGTGAGTTATATCATGGAATTGAAGCAAAAATAGGCTGGCGAGTGGAGAAACAGAAAGGCACATCAATATCAATCACAAAGTGGTCTGGGTGCGAGAGATTTACACTACTGTGTGATGAACGTAAGAATATAAGAAATGGGAAGCATGCAGTCAATTGGCTCTTCGAGAGTACTACGTCAGTGAACATAATCACGGATGGCATTGTACATCAACTCCCTTTTCCTCACTAACCCCATATCTCTTACTGACCGTACTATGCAATCATTTGTCTAACCCAGATCTTTCATGAATAAACTCAATGACTGAAAGACTACAACTTTTTAGAATACAGAATTTCAAAGTTCAGCATGCAATGAACTGCGTAATCCTGCCTAAATGATCAGCCCTTCCTTCTGAGATTGTGAATCGTCTTCTACATTCCCCAGACAGGAGGTTTCTCCACACCTACTTGCTCAAACCATTGCAATTTGATATGTTTCATGAAGTCAATCCTTATTCTTCTAACATCTAATGATTTAACCTATCTTCCTTTACCATCTGCATCATATCCCTTGCCCTGTCTCTTTCATTTTCATTTATATCAAGTTGTGCCAGGAATGTAGGTCTACATTTTCCACAAAGGTCAATACCATCCAATAAGTGGTCTCTGCCAGGTCCTTTTTGTCCACAGACCTACCAGGTCAAGCGTCCTATAAGGATGCCCCTTCCCTAGAATTGTGATCTTTAGTTCCTCCCATATTCACCCTAATTTCATCTCCCAGTTTTGCTTGTCATTAGACCCACCACCTGCTTCCTTGACCATAATTCCCACTAAACTGCACATCACCAAAACTCACTCAGCACTTCCCATGTTAGAGAATAATGCTAGTAAGTTTCTCCTATTTTCCATCAGTCAACCTCATCTCTCTCCTCAGATACAGAAAAGAAAAACCTTAGCTCCTTGTCAATTTCCCTTTTCTCTCCCAAAATTTGGTATCTCATTCTTGACTCCCTAATTCAGACCTATCTTTCATGACTACCACGTTTCAATCCCTCCTATTAAGCTTCCACCACTGTCAATTGCCAAAATTTTTCTGATCAAAGCCACAAATTATTGACTGCAGATCCTTCTGTGTCCTTCTTGGTCTGTCATCAGAATTGATGCACTTGACCATTCCATCTTGCTCTTACCTGTTATGATTCTTAACAATCCAGTGGTAGGCAGAATACATGTTACAATAATACGACAGTAACATTCCAAAAGTCTCAGCTGTTCTTTGGAACTGGAGACAAATGTTACTGGCACTTACTATGGATCTAATCCTTGTTTTCTCTCTAACAATTACCACTCCTTTTGCCTTTTATCCTACAATTGTAATCTCTAAATGACCTTTATCATTTCACAAACCCTATGTTCCACTTGTCTCTGCATCCTTTCAGCAGCTCAATATCCATGACTGTCCCATCTTGCTTCAGCTTCAAAGAAAAATCATGCTGGAGTCAAAACATTCACTCTGTTTCTCTCTCCACAGATGCTGCCAGATGAGTTGGGTTTCTCAAGCAAACCTCTTTTGATTTCAGATTTGCAGCATACACAGTATTTTATTTTCATTAATCATTTACAAAGAGTTTTCTTCCAGTTCCTGCAGCATAAACCTGGGTGTCCCCTGAGGGTCTATTCTTAGTTCCTTCTGTTTTATATTGACATACAGCTTCACTAACACTATCCAAAATATGGCATTAATTTGTACATGCATGCTGATGACACCCAACTGCACCTTACCGCCACTTCACTTAGCTCCTTAACCACTGCAGAATTACCAGGCTGTTTATGTAAAAATAAATTGAGCATTGCGTGAGTGGAGAGTTCCTCCAATTAAATATTTGGGAATTGCTGATGAAAATACACATTTTGTTCAAAATTTTGTTTTGCATACATCTAGGCATTGCATCAGAATGCAAATTCATGTTGGAACCAACATTTATACTGCTTGAAAGGAGAGTGCTGACTGGTTGGCAAGTTAACTCTATTTGGCAGAATCTTTACAATGGAGAATATCCCCAATAATGTAGGTCATACATCCCAATGACTGGTTGATCATATCAATCACCATGTCAATTCAACTGTTTACTGCAAGCAAGATATTGAGATTTATCAATGAGCTCGTGCTTACAAAGCACACAATGCAAGATGAGATTCTACAATTGGACAACAGTATCCTGATAAACCTGAATATAATGATGCTAATTCCAGGAAAGATTTACACTGGCAATTTAATTGTCATTTGGGCATTCTGAATGTGATCTTGCCTGTGTGTATTTTTTTTTGTCTATTCATTCATGGGTTGCAGCCATCCCTGGCTGGGCCATTATTTATTGCCATAGAGAGAGTGGTGATAAGCTCCCTTCTTGATTCACTATAGACTAATGATACAAGGAAGGGAATTCCTGGATTTTGACCTAGCAACACTGAAGGAATGATGAGATATTTTAAATGGGGTGGTTAGGAGTTTGGAGGGATCTTGTAAGTGGTGATGCTTCCATGTATTTAATGCCAGAAGTAGCGGTGGGTATCTATGATGAAGTTTAAAAGGTTTTGATGAATTTCTGTAGTTCATCTTATGGTTGGTATCCACTAATGCTACTGAATAATGTAGGGATTGGATGTCTGGTGCCAATTGTGTAGGCTGTTTCATGCTGGATGGTGTCAAACTTCCTTGAGTGTTGTTGGAACTATACTTCAGATTCAATTCCAGCCTCATGGGAGTTGGGAGTTGGGAGTATACCATCACACTCCAAACTTGTGTCTCGTAGGTAGACCACAGGCTCTTTTGATAAGGTTAGTTGCTCACAGCAAGATACCTGCTCTTGTACCCACAGTACCTATATGGCTAATCCAATGCATTTTCTGGTCAAAGGCATCCTTCAGGATGTTGATGATAGAGGATTCAGATTTGGTAATGTCATTGACTGTCAAGGGGCGATGGTTAGATTCTTTCTTGTTGGAAATTGTTATTGCCTGACACTTCTGTGGTTTAAATGTTGCTTTCCACTTGTCAGTCCAAGCCAGGATATTGTCCAGATTTTGCAAGATTTTGGATATGAACTTCTTCAGTCTTTGCAGAGTCATGCAGTATTGCAGATGCTCAATACTGTGCAATCATCAGTGGCCATCTCCAATTCTGACCTTATGATAGAGGGAATATCATTGTTCCATCAACCGTAGAAGGTTAAACCTAGGACATAATCTTGAAGAACATCTGACAGATATCCTTGAACTGAGATGGTGGTCCTTCAACAAACAGAATCATCTTCCGTTACACCAGGTATTACTCAAAACAGGAGAAAAGCTTTCCTCTGGATTCCTATTGATTCCAGCTTTTCCAGAAATACTTGATGCCACATTCCATCATGTGTAGCCTTAATATCAAGTGCAATTATGTGCAAATCACTTCTGGAATTCAGCAGTTTGGTCCAATTGAACGAAGGATGTAAAGAGGTTAGGAACTAAGTAGCCTTAACAGAACCCATGTTTAGCATCAGTAAGCAGATTATTGCTTTACTGATGATTGAAAGTGGACCAATGGAGTGACTATTATTGGTTGGACACAGGTTTTGTTTTGTGTAAAAGGTATTACTGGGCATGTTTGCATATTGTCAAGCTAATAACAGCTTGGCTTGGTGTGTGTGGGGGGGGGGGGGTGTGGGGGATGGGGGGTGTGGATCTGTTGGTGGGCTGGTGGTGATAGATTCTGCAACACAAGTCTTTAGCAAAATTATAGGAATTTTTCAAATCACTGAGTCAATACTGTACCTCCATTTCTACTATTGCTTTCATTCCACAGCTCTAATTCTGTTCATAGTTCTCACAGTGTGTACTGCACTGCATCAAATTATTTTTTACAGTCAGTGCACACACAATTGCCAGTATGACCCTCATCAACCCTCCCTGTTCCCTCCTCAAAAAAGTCAAACAATTTAGTTAATCACAATTTCCCTTAATATATCCATCCCTCCTTCATTAATCTGGATTTACCTATATGACTATTATGTGGACTAGCTGGCGGGAGTATTTGCTAACATCTTTAAATGCTCCTTACTATGAGCTGAAGTCCCTACCTGCTTTAAGAAGACCACCATCATCCCAGTGCCAAAGAAAATTCATGCAACATACCCCAATGACTACTGCCCAGTATTACTGACCTCCATAATTATGAAGTGCTTTGAGAGATTAGTCATGGTTCACATCAACTCTAGCCTCCTATATTACCTTGATCTTTTGTAATTTGTCTAACGTTGCAACAGGTCAATGGCAGATGCCATCTCTCTGGTCCTACACTCATCTATGGAACACTTAGACAACAATGACACCAATGTCAGGTCTTACTTATTGACTACAGATATACATTCAACACCATAATTTCAATCAAACTCGTCTCCGAACTGTGAGACCTTGGTCTCAGCTCCCCCTTCTGTAACTGGATCCTTGACCTCCTGACCCATACATTGCAATCAGTAAGAAGACATAACAACACCTCCTCCATGATAATCCTTAGCACTACTGCTCTGCAAGATTCCATATTCAGCCTCTTATTATACTACTTAAACATTCACGAGTGTGTGACCAAAGTCTGCCTGAACTCCCATTACACATTTGTTGATGACACCATTATAGGTCAGAACAATGATGAGACAGAGTCAAGAGTGTAGTGCTGGAAAAGCACAGCAGGTCAGGCGGCATCCGAGGATCAGGAGAATTGACATTTTGGGCATCAGCTGTTCATCAGGAATGAGGCATGTGGGCCAGGAGGACTGAGAGATAAATGGGAGAGGCGTAAAGCTGGGGAAAGGTAGCTGAGGATGCAATAGGTAGATGAACGTGGGGGGAAAGGTGATAGGTCAAAGATGAGGGTGGAATGGATAGTTGGGAAAGATGATGGGCAGGTCAAGTGGGTGGTGCTGAGTTGGAGGCTTGGGACTGGGATAAGGTGGGGGAAGGGGAAATGAGGAAACTGGTGAAATCCACATTAATCTTGTGTGATGCAGGGTTCCAAGGTGGAAGATGAGGTGTTCTTCCTCCAGGTGTCAGGTGGTTAGGATTTAGTGATGGAGGAGATCCAGGACCTGCATGTCCTTTATGGAGTGGGAGGGGGTCTTATGTGTTCATCCATGGGGTGGTGGGGTTGGTTGGTGCAGGTGTCCCAGAGGTGTTCTCTGAAACCATCCACAAGTTGGCGTCCTGTCTCCCCGATGTAGAGGAGACCACAATCAGGTGCAATGGATACAGTAGATGACATTTGTGGAAGTGCAGGTGAATCTCTGATGGATGTGGAAGGATCCTTTGACGCCTTGGACAGAGGTGAGGGGGAGGTGTGGGCGCAAGCTTTGCACTTCTGGTGTTGGCAGGGGAAGGTGCCGGGTGTGCAGTGTGGCCTGGTGGGGGTTGTGGATCTGACAAGGGAGTCATGGAGGGAATGGTCTCTCCAAGATGCCGATAGGGGTGGGAGAGAATTATATCCCTAATGGTGGGGTCTGTTTATAGCTGGCGGAAGTGGCAGATGATGATGCAATATATATGGAAGTTGGTGGGATGGAAGGTAAGGACGTGGGGGGGGGGAGTTGGGTTCTGTCCTTGTTGCATTTGAAGGGGTGATATTCAAGGGCAGAGGTGCGGGAAGTGGAGGAGATGCACTGGAGGGCATCATCAACCACTTGGGAGGGGTAATTTCAGTCTTTGAAGAAGGAGGCCATTTGCAATTTTCTATTATGGAATTGGTCATCCTGGGAACAGATGCAGAGGAAGCGGAGGAGTTGGGAATAAGGGATGATATGTTTACAAGAGGCGGGTGGGAGGAAGTGTAGTGCAGGTAGTTGTGGGAGTCGGTGGGTTTGTAGTAGATGTCCATGGTTAGTCAGTCACTTGAGGTGGAGATGGAGTGGTCCAGGAATGGGAGGGACATGCCTGAGATGGCCCAGGTGAATTTGAGGTCGGGGTGAAAGATGTTAGTGAAGTTGATGAACTGTTCAATGTCCCTGTGGGAACACATGGTAGCACCAATTGATGTAGCAGAGGAACAGGTGGGGGGTGGAACCAGTGTAACTGTGGAAGATGGACTGTTCCATGTACCTGAAAAAGAGGCAGGCATAGCTGGGGACGATGCACGTGTCCATGGCTGCCTGTTTGGTTTGGAGGAAATGGGAAGATTTGAAGAAGTTCTTAAGGGTGAGGACCAGTTTAGACATGCAGATGAGGGTGTCAGTGGAAGGGTACTGATTGTGATGGTGCAAAAGGGTGAAATGCAGGGCTTGGAGGCCTTCATCGCAGTGGATAGATGTGTGCAGGAACTGGATTTACATGGTGAAGATACGGTGTAGGGAGCTGAGGAAACAAAAGTCTTGGATGAAGTGAAGGGCATGGGTGGTGTCCTGAACATAGGTGGATATTTGCTACACTAAGGGGGGGCAGGCTGGATGGGTCAAGGTATGCAGAAATGGGTTCAGTGGGACAGGAGGAGGCTGAGACAATGGGTTGACTGGGGAAGTCAGGTTTGTGAACCTTCAGTAGGAGATAGAATCAAGCAGTGCAAGGTTCTCTGACTATGAGGTTGGAGGTTGGAGGTTGGGACTGTTAAGTTTGGAACTGAATGATGAGACAGAGTACAGGAAAGAGATTGAATGATTAGCAGCATAGATTTAAAAACATCAGCAAAATTAAGGATTTGGACATTGACTTCAGGAAGTAGAGTGGAGTGCATGCCCCTGTCTGCATCAATGATGAGTGGCACAGTGGCTCAGTGGTTAGCACTGCTGCCTCACAGCGCCAGGGACCCGGGTTCGATTCCAGCCTTTGGCGACTGTCTGTGTGGAGTTTGCATGTTCTCCCTGTGTCTGCACGGGTTTCCTTTGGGTGCCCTGGTTTCCTTCTGCAATCTAAAGATGCGCAGGTTAGGTGAGTTGGCCATGCTAAATTGTCGATAGTGTTCACGGATGTGTAGGTTAGGTGCATTAGTCAGTGGTAAATGTGGAGAAATAGGTCAGGGGAATGGGTCTAGGTGGGTTACTCTTCGGAGGGTCGGTGTGGACATGTTGGGCCAAATGGCCTATTTCCACACTGAAGGGATTCTATTATGCTGAAGAAGAGATGGTCTGGGGTATCAAGTTTTGGGAGTGATGACCCATCAATAATCTGTCCTGGTCCACCTCACCCATCTTCTTATACTGCACTTGTAGATACTCTGAGGCTACATCGATTAGTATGATGGTCAAGAAAGCAGAACAATGCATCTACTTCCTCAGGAAGCTAAGAAATTTGGCATATCCACAAAGACTCCTGCCAATTTTTATAGACGCACAATGGAGAGTATCCTATCTGGATGCATCACAGTGTGATATGGCAACTGCACTTCCTAAGAGTGCATGAAACTACAGACAGTCGTGAATACAGCCCAGTTCATCACTTAAGCCAGCCTTCCATCTATTGACTCCATCTATACTTGCCTGCTGTCTTGGAAAGCAACCAATATAAAACCACTCCAGTTATACTCTCTTCCACCCTCTTCCATTGGGCAGAAGATATAAAAGTTTGACCAGTGCTTCTTCCCCACTGTTGTCAGATGTTTGAATGGACTGCTTAAATTTTAGTGTTGATCTCTCTTTCTCTCTGCACCTTCTCTGTGTTTGTAATATTGCATTCTATACTCTCTTCTACTAGCCTGATACATTTTGTACATTATGATCTGCTCGTATAGCATGCAAAATAACACTTTTCACTGTACTTTGGCATGGGATAACAATAAATCAAACTCAAATTGAACTCAAAGTCTTTAATTCTATCTCAATTTATTATTTCTAATCATTTTCTCAGTTTAGAACTTAAACTTAATGACCTGTAGTTGCTTGGTTAATTCTTGCTCTCTCTTTCTTATTTGCAATTATCCAGAATGAATGGCACTGCCCATGAATTTCAGGAAGACTCAGAAATTTGCACTCTCACTTTTTTCAGTATCCTTCAATGTATCTCATCCAGTTCCAGCTCCGTGTCAACTTAAGGACTGATTAGGGATAGTCATCATAGCTTTGTGCATGGGGAGTCATGTCTCACAAACTTGATTGAGTTTTTTGAAGTAATGAAGAGGATTGATAATGGCAGAGTAGTGGATGTGATCCATTTGGATGTCAGTAAGGCATTCAACAAGGTTCCTTGTGGTTAGTAAGGTTAGGTCACTTGGAATACAGGGTCAACTCACCATTTGAATACATAACTTGCTGGAAGATAGAAACAGAGGTGAGAGGTGAAGGGTTGCTTTTCAGACTGTGACCAGTGGTGTGCCACAAGGATTGGTGCTGGGTCCACTGCTTTTTGTTATTTATGTAAATGATTTGGATGTGAACATGGGAGGTATAGCTAGTAGGTTTGCAGATGACACCAAAATTAGGAGTGTAGTGAACAGTAAGGAAGATTACCTCAGAGTACAATGGGATTGTGATCAGCTGGGTAAATGGGCTCAGGAGTGGCAGATGGATGTTAACTTAGATAAATGTGAGGCAAATCAGAGCAGGACTTTTAAACTTAATTATAAGGTCCTGGAGAGTGTTGCTGAACAAAGCGACCTTGGAGTGCAGGTTCATAGTTCCATGAAAAATGAATCAGAGGTAGATAGGATAGTAAAGAAGGCATTTGGTGTGGTTTCCTTTATTGGTCAGAGCATTGAGTATAAGAGTTGCGTGGTCATATTATGGCTGTTCAGGACATTTGTTAGGCCATTTTTGTAATATTACATGCAATTCTGGTCTCCCTTCTATTGGAAGGATGTTGTGAAACTTGAAAAGATGCAGAAAATATTTACAAGGAGGTTGCCAAGTCTGGAGGGTTTGAGCTATTAGATAGAGGCTGAATAGGCTAGGGCTGTTTTCCCTGAAGCAACGAAAGCTGAGGGGCGACCTTATAGAGGTTTATAATATCATGAGAGGAATAGGGTAAATCGTCAAGGTTTTTCCCCACAGGATGGGGAAGTCCAGAACTAGAGGGCATAGGTTTAAGGTGAGAGGCACGCAGCGGGTGGTGTGTGTATGGAATGAATTGTCAAGGGAGATGGTGGAGGCGGGTATAATTGCAATTTAAATCTGGATGGTTATTTGAATAGGAAAAGTTTAGAGAGATATGGGCCAAGTGCTGACAAATTTTTCTAGGTTAATTTAGGTTGGCATGGGTGAGTTGGACCTAAGGGTCTGTTTCCATGCTATACATCTCTATGACTCTAAGTACCGACACCTTATTGAAGACCTCAAGTTTGAAACATTCGAGTGCTGGAATTTCCTCATCTATCAACATGCACTAAAATACTTTAAAGCAAATGTGGTCTTAAAATCTTCATTTTAAATCAATCTAATTTCTGGGTACCCGATAGCTCAATATTATATATACTTTGTGTCAATTGCTTTCACATTACTGTTGTCAGTAGCTTCTGGAGAGGTGGTCTGAGTATCAGTTTAATAGTGGGTCAGAAAGCTTGCTCTTCCTAACTTCTTATGGACGTACATTGTTCCTTGAAGGCGGTTATATTTTGTTTCGATGAACCTAATGCGAGATCAAAATGGAATCAAGAGCATATTATGAATAAACCCTCCTTGTATGTTCTTGTTCTCAGGTGGAAATGTTACCATGACAGACCAACCAGCAATTCTGAGGCAAATAAACAACAACATCTCCATTAACGTCCCTTTTGCCTGCAGGCACCGTTTAAAAGTGTGTGCCCTGACCTGGGGTGAAGACCTAATTAACTTTAATACCGACTACGATGTCGTCCTGGGGTCGGATATTGTCTATTCTTCATCTTCTTACACTGCACTTGTAGACACTCTGAGGCATCTCTGCAGCCAACGAACAACGATTTACCTGGCTTCCGAATTTCGAAGTGGGAATGGATCTCTTTCTTTCCATGAAGTGACCCTCCCTGGCTATTTTAACTGCCAGGTTGTGGACAGATTAGAGACTAAATACATAGCTGTCTACAAAATGACCAAACTTGGTTCACTAGACTGTAAGAAATAGGACAAGCCCGCACATTGCTGCCGTTACCATCATCAATAGCCTGGAATAAATCAAGCACATCATAGCTACAGGTTTTAAAACACAAATTAGTCATTGAAAGGAAGGTTTGAATTTTAAATGCTGTCCAGAGACAGTCATGAAATAAAACCAGGCAGGATCGGCCTTCCACCATTTCTGTTCCTGCCTTAGAAAAATCTCGGTAATTAATGTTGAGAATGTTTTCTTTAGCATAGCATGGATTTTGTTTACGTGACAAACAGATAAAAAGGATCGTGAAGCATATTAACTTTGTTGTATATGTAAATTCAATTAATATATGTACATTGCTTTAGACTGACAAATCAAATTAGCAAAGATTGGATTGATTCACAAATGTAAGTGTTTAAGAAATTGCTTAGTTTTGTCAATTTTATCTCTAGATCTCGATGTTAAACTGCGGGTGAAGTAGAAGTTGTTATTTGCGCTTGTTTCACTCCAAATCATCGTAGAAAGAAATGTACAAAATCAAGTGAAATGAACTGTAGAGGGAGCATATTACTTCATCTTAGTGGAGGGGGGGGGGGGGGAGGCACGCTGCTAATCTTGATCATCCTTTGAGGCGGCGATGACCATGTTTACCTCTCTGGGGTGTTTGGCAGGGTTCCAGTGGTAAATAAGTGACTGCTAAGGTCGGTTTGCAACTGCAATTTCTTCTCCTTTCATTCCTCCCTGCTCCTCTCTGCACTTACTTTCTAAAGAGGCTGCACCCTTTTCAGTTTAGTTAGGTCAGGTGCAGCGATCTTCTCCCAGGATTCAAAGTTAGTATCTAGGATAAGCTTTCACCTAACGCTTCCTTCGAAAGGCATGAGAGCGCATCTCAGACTCCAGCTGTCCGCAAAAGATTATTTTTTTCTACACAAGTGCAAGGTTTTCGGGCTAACTAACTAAATCAATTATATAAAGAGGGCAACATATATTTATCATATTGCCAACTGTGCACACTAGTCTAGTTACATTCTATGAGGTAAAAACAATGACTGCAGATGCTGGAAACCAGATTCTGGATCAGTGGTGCTGGAAGAGCACAGCAGTTCAGGCAGCATCCTACGAGCATGTAAACTCTGCAATTGTGTACCAATTATGCATTAAATTCTACAGTTACTTAATTGGTATTCCAACCTGTGAAAGCTAATTTCCCAAAGAGTTTACTGTTCTAGGAAGTTAAAATCAGCATCATTTATTTTCTGTACCATCCCACAAAAAGCACTGCATGAATCTGATTCAATTTGATAAGGTATTGCAATGTTGAAGTCCCTTTGGTAACATTACGTTGCAATGTTATACCGTTGTCATTCAAAAAGTGCAATTTATTTTTCTGTTGCTGACGATTGAGTTGACAAATGGATGCATAGATTACAATTAAATCAGTGAATTGGCTCTCTGCAGTACGTGTTTCAATTAAGTTGAGCAAATCGGTGATGACAGTTAAATAATAAATTCATTGCAATGTTGCTGTTCGTTAGACAGAATATCTATGCGCCTCTAGGAATCAACTATCGCGGTATCAAATTACTTAACATAAGGAGTGAAAATAGACACCCACTAACTTTCAATCGATTTATATTGCAAATGTCAACAAGTAGGAATAGCATGATAGAGTAACGCCTGGTGGACAAGAGGAGTGTTTTACTCTTAAGCAAAACACATGCCCACCATAAGGATTCCTTATTTTTAAGAGAGAATAAGCGTAGATCACAAGACAGACTATTAACCAAGCGGATTTTAGGGGACTACAGCCGAATTCCTGCACAATCTGGGGGCTCCGCAACACGACTTCGAGCTGTAGTGGACACTGTCCATCTGACATTTGGTGAAAAAGAAACATAAAACTGAATGAACGTGAAGAGTGTTAAGAGCAGAGGCAGACCGGTAGGCGGAAATTATGCTAGAGCAGAGATAAGAGCTATTTTACAAACTTGGGATCCATACATACCACCCTGCAAACGGAAATGAGAAAGAGGTAAATGTATTTGCTATGGCTGGCGCAATATCGCAAGCTCTGTATAATACTCGCCCACAATGTATGCTCCGGATGGAAGTTCGATGTGTTACTTGTAGATGGTATACACTGAGCTTGGTATTTATTTCTAGGCGAAGTACAACAGTATCATTCACATAGGGTGAAGGTGCAAAACACTGTAACCTGGCCTTCAGTCGACTGAATATCCAAGTCCTGCAGAACAACCCCAATTTCACTGAACACAAATCACGATCTTTCACAAAGTTTAACAAACTCTGTATCAACGTTTTTACTGCCTTTTTCTGAAATGTAAAGATTCTGACAGCTGTTTTGTCAGTAGCTGTAAGTAGGCATGGTAAGAGTGATGTTAGAGGCTTGAGGGTAGGATGCCAGGCAAGGTGGGTGGGATAAATGTTGGGGGCCATAGAATGCCCAATCTATAGGGTGCCTGATGAGGTGGCAGCTGGATATGGTACCAGTAGGGTGTGGGTAGTGTGCCAGGTGAGGGTCACATGCCAAGTGGGAAGAAATTACTTGTCAAGTGGGTATAGTACAAAGGTGATAAGTTAATAAGGTAAGCAATATAGCCTTTTGGAAGTTCTGAATAAGTAGGAAAAATTGGCTTTGATGGCAGGAAGTTAGGTAGATGGTGGGGAGTGTAGGTGTCATAGAGCTAGAGTTTTGGAATTTTTACAACCCTTCAGTCCATCATGTCTGCACAGTGGCTCAGTGGTTAGCACTACTGCCTCACAGTGTCAGGGACCGGATTCGACTCCCACCTTGGGCGACTGTCTGTGTGGAGTTTGCACATTCTCCCCGTGTCTGTGTGAGTTTCCTCCCACAGTCCAAAGATGTCCAGGTCAGGTGAATTGACCATGCTAAATTGCCTGTAGTGTTAGGTGCATTAGTCGGGGTACATATAGGGTAGGGTGGGTTACTCTTCTGTGGGTCGGTGTGGACTTGTTGGGCTGAAGGGCTTGTTTCAATACTGCACAGAATCTAATCTAAAAAAACTTGCCTATCACTGATGTCAGGCCCACTGGTCTATAGTTCCCTGGCTTTTCCTTACCACCTTTCTTAAAGTGGCACCACGTTAGCTGACCTCCAGTCTTCTGGCACATCATCTGTGACTATCAATGATACAATTATCTCAGCAAAGGGCCCAGAAATCATTTTCCTAGCTTCCCACAGAGTTCCAGGCTACACCTGATCAGGTCCTGGTATTTATCCACTTTTATGCATTTCAAGACATCCAGCACCTCCTCCTCCATAATATGGACATTTTTCAAGATGTCACCATCTATACCTTAAACACTTTGTGGATTCCTGCCACTACTACATTTTCAGGCAGTAGGTTCCAGATACTGACAACTCTCTGAAGCAAAAACAAAGCGTTCACTCAAATCAGAAAAACAATCAAATTAAAATCTTCTGCTTCTTGCCTTAAAACAATGTTCCCAATTATTGATTTCTCTACTAAGGGGGAATGTTTCTGCCTTGTCTATACCACTCAGAACTATGTGCATTTCAATCTGATCCTCCCCAGACTTTTCTTCTCTAAGGAAAAAAGCAACACTAACCTATGTAGTCTCTCTTCATAGGTGAATTGCTCTGGTCCAGATAACTTCATAATGAATCTCTTCTGGGGGTATGTGATGACCCAGTGATATCATTGCATTATTAACCCAGAAACTTAGCTAATATTCCTACATCCCATTTTCCACTGTTCTGCCCATCAGACCCGCCTATCTGTAATGTACTAGTCCTAGGCTTTCCTTTCAGTATTTACAACATCACCAATTTTGGTGTCATCTGTGAATGTACTGATCAAACTATTTACATTCATGTCTAGATCATTACTGTACTGAAAAAAAAAACAGCCAACCGATGTACTGGTTTCTTCCTCTGGGTGCTCTTGTTTCTTCCCACAATCCAAAGACGTGTGGGTTAGCTGAATTAGTTATGCTAACTTGCCCATAGTGTTCAGGGATGTGTAAGCTAGGTGCATTAGTCAGGGTAAATGTAGTGGAATGGGTGTGGATGGGTTACTCTTCGGAGGGTTGGTGTGGACTTGTTGGGCCAAATGGCCTGTTTCCACACTGTAGGGATTCTATAATTCTATGACCGAGCTCTGACCCAGTAGTACACCACTCGACACAGGCTTCCAGTCACATATAAACAAATTAAGCAGGCACAAGAATGGGCTAATTGTCCCTTCAAGCCTGTTCTGCCATTCAACAACATTCAAGAAGGGTAACCCCTGAAATGTCAACTTCTCCACCTCCTGATGCTGCCTGGCTTGCTTTGTCCTTCCAGCCCCCTGCTTGTCTACATTCAATTGCATCATGGCTGACTTGACTTTAATTTGAACTCTACATTCCCATGTAAAAGCTGAAAGAACAGCGAATGCTGTGAATAAGAAAAAAACAGAAATTGCTGAAAAAACTCAGCAGGTCTGGCAGCATCTTTGAAGAGAAATCAAAGTTAACATTTTGGGTCTGGTGACCTCTCCTCAGAACTGATGGCAGCTAGGAAAATGTTGGTTTATATGCAGAAGATAGGGTGGGGGAGGAGGTAAGAAATAAATGATAGGTGGAGATACAGCCCAAAGAGAGAGAAGAACATTGGACAGACAAAGAAGTGGATAGCGATCTGGCTGGGAGAGTGAGTAGCTGTTAATAGAGACTGTTAGTGGCTAAAAATAGGTAGTGTGTGATGGCAGACTATGTGGGAACAAGGCCTGGTGTGTGGGATTGGGAGCTAGGATATGGGGGAGTTCAGGCCCTAAAATTATTGAACTCAATGTTGAGTCCAGAGGGCTGTAAAGTCCCCAAGCAGAAAATGAGGTGTTGTTCTTTCACTGGCGCACTGCAGCAAGCCGGAGAAAGAAATGTTGGCCAGGGAGCAGGGTGTTGTGTTAAAGTGGCAGGCAACTTGAAGTACAAGTTCATTTTTGGGGTAGAACATCAGTGTTTTGTTAAATGGTCACACGGTCCACACTTCATTTCCCCAATGTAGAGGAGACCACATTTATGAGCAGTGAATGCCAAAAACTAGATTGTGAGAAGTGCAGGCAAAATGCTGTTTCAACTGGAATGTATGTTGGGGGACCTTGGATATTAAGGAAGGTAGAGGTAAATGGGCAGGTGTTACACCTTCAGCGGTTGCAGAGGAAGGTGCCATGGGATTGTGGTGGCTTGATGACACCTTCCACTATTTTATTGACAATCAACAGTAGACTGATGGGGTGGTAATTGGCGGGTTTGCACCTGTTCTGCTTTTTGTGTGCAAGAAATACCCAGGTAATTTTCCATATTGTTAATGTTTTACTGTACTTGACTAGGGACATGGCAAGTTCTGAAGCACAGGTCTTCAATAATGTTGCCAAAACATTGTCAGTGTCCATATACTTTGTAATATCCACTGTTTCCATCTGTTTCTTGGTCTCATGTAGAATGAACCATTCCCTCTAAACCCTTCCTATTCATATGTCCAGAGGAACCCGGAGCAACCCATGCATACACGGGAAGAACATGCAAACTTCACACAGACAGTCACCCGAGGCTGGAATCAAACCTGGGTCCCTGGTGCTGTGAGGCAGCAATGCTAACCACTGAGCCACCGTGCCACCCTGTAATGTTGGGACCCTGTAATAGAACATAGAAGAATACAGCGCAGTACAGGCCCTTTGGCCCTCGATGTTGCGCCGATCCAAGCCCACCTAACCTACACTAGCCCACTATCCTCCATATGCCTATCCAATGCACGTTTAAATGCCCATAATGAAGGAGAGTCCACCACTGCTACTGGCAAGGCATT
>NC_057719.1:85911873-85914355 GCF_004010195.1 Chiloscyllium plagiosum | reverse complement strand
AAGTCATCCATTCTACTTAATTGTGACTCAGTATTCACATCGACAACAATGTCCTGTTCCTGAGTGAATATTGACGAAAAGTATTCATTCAGTGTCTCCCCAATCTCTTCCGCCTCCACACGCAACTTCCCACTACTATCCTTGACTGGACCTGTTCCTACCCTAGTCATTCTTTTATTCCTGTCATACCTATAGAAAGCCTTAGGGTTTTCCCTAATCCTACCAACTAAGGACTTCTCATGTCCCCTTCTTGCTGCTCTTAGCTCTCTCTTCAGGTCCTTCCTGGCTACCTTATAACTCTCAATTGCCCCAATTGAACCTTCACGCCTCATCTTTACATAGGCCGCCCTCTTCCATTTAACAAGGGATTCCAATTCCTTATTCAACCACGGCTCCCTCACACGACCCTTTCCTCCCTGCCTGACAGGTACATACTTATCAAGGACACTCAATAGTTGCTCCTTGAACAAGTTCCACATATCAATTACGCCCTTGCCTTGAAGTCTACTTTTCCAAGCCACGCATCCTAAGTCATGCCTCACTGCATCATAATTTCCCTGCCCCCAGCTATAACTCTTGCCCTGCAGTGCACACTTATCCCTCTCCATCACTAGAGTAAAAGTCACCGAATGTTGGGAGCCTCTGGAGGAGGCGAAGATGGATCATCCGCTTGACAATTTTGAATGAAGGTTATTGCAAATTCTTCATTGCCCTGCTGTGCTAGGCACCCCTTGAGAATTGGTATATTAGATGACACTCTCTTCCAGTGTGTGTTCAATTGTCCACCACTATTCATGAGTGGATGTGGCAGGACTGCAGAGATTAAATGTGGTCCTTTGGTTAGGTGGAGGGCAAGTAAGAAAGTAGAGTGTGGACAACAGGTTATAGGCAGTGGGTTCATGGAATGCCGACAATGGCGTGAGAACAGTGAAATGATGACAGAACTTGTGGGTGATGAGGTTTTTATCACTATGTAACTGATAAACTGTGTCGAAAGCCTTTGACAGTCATGGTCTTGCACAAAACACTGCTCCTCTGATGAGTTGACTTGGCAATGATGTTGAAAATATGAACCTGTGATGATGCATTCATGCCATGAATCTCTCATCTCGAATTCAGTTTGATTTTATTCAACCTCCAGGTTCTCTTTTTTCCAACATTCCATACCCTTTATAAGACTCATCTAAAAAATCAAAAATGAAAATGTATTGTTTGGCAACTGCATCAACATCGAAACCATAAATGGATATAACACTTAATGAAGCATCCAGATAAAAATGTACAAATACTTTGAAAAAAAAATAATAAAAGAAAAATATCTTACAGTCAATGAAATATTATTGTCATTGCAAACCAAGACATGCTTGCAACATCATATAAGGTGAATGCAAAGACTGTTCTGTCGACAACATCTCTTGGCTCCAGTTCTGGGGCAAGAATTTCTGCAATTTGCAGTGATCGGCAACAAGCAATTCCCAACTCAACATTCGCATTCCATGGGTTCATTGGGATCAGCAAATCTTTGCATAGTGCAAGTTAACATCACTAATGCATGTGTTGCTAATCAGCAACAGCATCCTACTGGTATGTTGCTCCATTAATATAAGTTCATCTCATGTGATTCACCACACTTTGACTCTGAGCCATATAAAGAGTCATTCGAAAAAGCAACTGCATGAAGCATCAAATAAAGTGATATTAAATTGGATCTTAAACCAAGAAAGGGAGGTAGAGACAGAATGATACAGAGTTGCACAGACATCGAATTCCACAGCATTGAAGGAGTCTATTAGATTGATCGAGTTTATGCTAGTGCCCTGTGGTTCAATCCAGTCAGTCCTATCTCTCTCTCTAAACCCCTCGCCATGTAGTTTTAACTTCCACAAATGCCTTTCCAAATTCCTTTCATAACAAGCTATCAGCTTTTCTTCAACCACTCTCATATGCACTGAGTTTCCTGGTTATTACCGGTCTGAAAGTGTACCATTTATCGTGACTTGATATTTTCAGTCTTGAAGTGTATTTCTTTGGATCCAAGTTGATACTGCCCCATTACTCCACAAACCTCAACTTACATTATCAGTCTTTTAAGGGCTACTTTGTCAAATAGTTAAAAAGAAATCCATGTGGAAAATATGCACTAAACCTATCAGCAAATTTTCCTTTTACTTTTCTAGCGAACTTTGCATCTTTCAGGACCCTTGTGCATTTCGTGACCAACATTTACATATGTGTCTCACAGGCTTTTCACCAGTAGGTAATTGGCACAGCTTTTCCTTGCCTACATCATCCAATCTGTCATGTATCTGCCCTGGATCTTTATTTCTCCCAAGGACGGTAACCTAAGCTTCTCTAATCTGAATACTTACCAAAAACTCCATTCCTGGAACCATTCTGGTCAATCTACTCTGCACTGTCTCAAACAAAATTACATCCAGTGCAGAGATCCCCTGTGGACATTCCCCTCAGCAATAAGTATACC
>NC_057719.1:85910354-85911662 GCF_004010195.1 Chiloscyllium plagiosum | reverse complement strand
GGAACAGAGAGCGGGTGCAGCTTAACACATGGCTGCGCAGCTGGTGTAGGAGGGAGGACTTCAGATATGTAGATAATTGGGATGCCTTCTGGGGAAGGAGGGACCTGTACAAGAAGGATGGGTTGCATCTGAACTGGAAGGGGGCCAATGTCCTGGGTGGAAGGTTTGCTCGAGTAGTTCGTGAGGGTTTAAACTAGTATGGCGGGGGGTAGGAATGTGAGCTGTATATCGGGGGTGAGAGTTGATGCAGATGAGGCAATAGCAAGAGGCAGACCAGCTAGTGGGAAGGATTTTCCTGGAAGGAACCAAGGGAATCAGTTAAAGTGTGTTTGCTTTAACGCAAGGAGTATCAGGAATAAAAGTGATGAACTTAGAGCATGTATCAGTACCTGGTGCTATGATGTTGTGGCCATAATAGAGACATGGATTTCTCAGGGGCAGGAATGGTTGCTGGATGTTCCAGGGTTTAGAACATTGAAAAAGAATAGGGAGGGGAGAAAAAGAGGAGGGGGTGTAGCACTACTAATCAGAGAGGGTATCACAGCTACAGAAGCTTCCATTGTCAAGGCAGATCAGCCTACCAAGTCTGTATGGGTGGAAATTAGGAACAGCAAGGGAGCAGTCACCTCGTTAGGGGTTTACTACAGGCCCCCCAATAGCAGCAGGGAGATTGAAGAAAGCATAGGTCGGCAGATTTTGGAAAAGTGTTGGATGTAGTAGGGTTGTTGTAATGGGTGACTTTAACTTTCCCAATATTGACTGGACCCTCCTTCGAGCAGAAGATTTGAATGGAGCTGTTTTTGTAAGGTGTGGTCAGGAGGGTTTCCTAACTCAGTACGTTGACAGGCCAATGAGGGGAGAGCTCATTCTAGACTTGGTGCTCAGAAATGAGCTGAGGCAGGTATCAGATCTTGTGGTGGGAGAGCATTTTGGTGATAGTGACCACAACTGCCTCACATTCTACATAGCTATGGAGAAGGAGAGGATTAGGCAAAATGGGAGGATAGTTAATTGGGGAAGAGGAAACTATGATGCAATTAGACATGAGTTAGGAAGCATGGACTGGGAGCAATTGTTCCATGATAAAGGCACTTTAGACATGTGGAGACTGTTTAAGGAACAGTTGTTGCAAATGATGAATAAATATGTCCCTCTGAGACAGGCAAGAAGGGGTAAGATAAAGGAACCTTAGATGACAAGACCGGTGGAGCTTCTCGTCAAAAGGAAAAAGGTAGCTTACATAAGGTGAAAGGAGCTAGGGTCAAGCTCAGCTCTAGACGATTACAGGCAGGCAAGGAAGGAGCTCAA
>NC_057719.1:85881809-85909154 GCF_004010195.1 Chiloscyllium plagiosum | reverse complement strand
CCTCTCCTGTTTGTAATTTTTATTAATGACTTGGATGAGGGGCTTGAAGGATGGGTCAGCAAGTTTGCAGACGACACAAAGGTTGGAGGTGTCGTTGACAGTATAGAGGGCTGTTGTAGGCTGCAGCGGGACATTGACATGATGCAGAGATGGGCTGAGAGGTGGCAGATGGAGTTCAACCTGGATAAATGCGAGATGATGCATTTTGGAAGGTCGAATTTGAAAGCTGAGTACAGGATTAAGGATAGGATTCTTGGCAGTGTGGAGGAACAGAGGGATCTTGGTGTGCAGGTACATAGATCCCTTAAAATTGGATAAATGCGAGATGATGCATTTTGGAAGGTCGAATTTGAAAGCTGAGTACAGGATTAAGGATAGGATTCTTGGCAGTGTGGAAGAACAGAGGGATCTTGGTGTGCAGGTACATAGATCCCTTAAAATGGCCACCCAAGTGGACAGGGTTGTTAAGAAAGCAACAGGGGGATTGTGTTTAAGAGTCATGAGATCTTGTTGCAGCTCTATAAAACTTTGGTTAGACCGCACTTGGAATACTGCATCCAGTTCTGGTCGCCCTATTATAGGAAAGATATGGATGCTTTGGAGAGGGTTCAGCGGAGGTTTACCAGGATGCTGCCTGGACTGGAGGGCTTATCTTATGAAAAGAGGTTGACTGAGCTTGGTCTTTTTTCATTGGAGAAAAGGAGGAGGAGAGGGGACCTAATTGAGGTATACAGATAATGAGAGGCATAGATAGAGTCGATAGCCAGAGATTATTTCCCAAGGCAGAAATGGCTGACACGAGGGGTCATAGTTTTAAGCTGGTTGGAGGAAAGTATAGAGGGGATGTCAGAGGCGGGTTCTTTACACAGAGAGTTGTGAGAGCATGGAATGCGTTGCCAGCAGCAGTTGCGAAAGCAAGGCCATTGGGGACATTTAAGAGACTGCTTTCATGCATATGGTCACAGAAATATGAGGGTGCATACATGAGGATCAATGGTCGGCACAACATCGTGGGCTGAAGGGCCTGTTCTGTGCTGTACTGTTCTATGTTCTATGTTCTATGCTCTAAGGTGTGCGGGTTACAATTGGGTAGTGCTCTTTCATCTAAGATCCGCAAAAACCTCTCTGTTTTCCTCTCTGTATGAAGCTGACAACCTACTTACTTCACCTCACTTTCAGCAGGTCCTGCCAATTTCAAAGGCAATGCACTTGTGCCCTTTGTCTTTGCACACTATTTAGGACACCACACTTAAGTCTATGTTGCCTGCCCTAACTCTTTTGTTAAAACAATTCAAGGCATAGGTATTGAATTCCATGTGCCATTTGTCTTTCCATTCTCCAAACCAATCAATAGGCTGTCACAGTTGTTCGCCATTCCTTCAAATTTAGTATGATTAGCAACATTTTAGATGGTACATTTTATTCCAATGTAATATTATTACAAAAAATGAGCAAAAGAGAACAATATTGCCACATATCTGGAAAAATGCCAATCATTGCAACTTGCTATTTTCAAGTGCTGGCCTGCAAAAACCTCTTTCTTTTAGTTTCTCACGTTCTCTACCTTCCTTGTCATTTTGAAGCACTGCTTTTTGATTTCGTATGTGCTGCCCCTGTTGTTAACGATCCAAACCTCTCCCTGAAGCATGTCTTCCCCAATGAACCCTAATTATTCAATTAAAATTTCTCCTGATTTGATTCCATCTTCCCAAAACCGGGTTACTTCTCATCCAATAAAATTAACCCTTCTTAATTTAGACCTTTCGTTTGCATTCCAGTCTTAACTTTTTGATTTGATGGTCACCCTTAGCCAAGAATCCCATTCCCCATCAACACTTACTTCACTTGGCTCACTTGATTTTGTAGCAACAGATCCAGAAATACCTACTCTCTAATTGAACTGCAGACATGGATACTGGAATTTCTCCTGAATACCTATCAGAAATTCTTTCCCCTCGATGTCTTTACATTAACAATATACATATTTGGCTGTCATAGTGCTTGTTCGGTAGCTTCCAATAGTCCTCCAACATCATAACTACAATTTTGCACTGCTCAGTAATGTCCCTGCAGTTTTGCCTCTCAACCTTCCTTTTGCCATTCGAGGCATATTAAGCACCCCAAGTAAAGCGCTTCTCCTTTAAACTTCTCAACTGTGACCAAGGAGATTCGGTTTTTGCCTGCTTAATGAAATCCCCTCTTTTTAACACTGAATGACTTGCTCATCACTACCTCCACTCCATCATCTGTTCTGTTTTGCTTTTCAATATTTTCTGAACAGTTTACATATATCCTTGAATATGAAAATTCCAGTACCACAATCCATTACTCCCATTGCATCATGTTCCCATGCTTGTGGCTCACCCACATTGTTTGTCAGATTTTAAATATTTACATATATGCACTGCAATCTTTCTGCCTTCCATACCTTATGGTTCTTCTTCTATGCACCACGTAACACTTCATTCTGATGTCCACTATGCTCAATTATCTTATCCCTTTTGAATTGAAACTTCTTGCTCCAGAATTATTCTGTATTCCCCAAGAAATTTTGATGAGCTGAAGGGCCTTTTTCCATGCTGTTACCTCTATGACTTTAATCTGATATCACCCCTCTTTCACCACATGTTAGGGTACAATTTGTGCCTCTGCATCTTGTTCGCAAAATGTTGTGGAAATGACTTAGTGATTACAATCTTCCAATTACAACTTTTCACTATCTCATAGGTCCTGAAAAGACTTGACGAGGATCACCATGTTATCCTCTCTTTGTCATAGTGTACCGTGACTTCTGGCTCACTGCCTTCTCCTGCAAAATATTCTGCAATAAGTTCCATACATCTGTTACCCTTGTATCAGGAAAGCAGCCCCTATGCAGGACTCACAATGACATTTACATCCATGCCTGGTGCTCTCTTAATTGTCGGTTGCCAATTAGTAACTGCACCGCTCAATTTTTTGTTCCTTATTAAGCAGACCTTTGTCCATTAGTACCATGCTCTGGCGTGTACTTCTTCAACTTGTTGTCACTTCCACCAGTCTCCAATCTGAATATCTGTTTCAAAGTAGTCCACATTTCAGCAATCCTTGTACTTTCAGTCCCTTCTTATACTTCCTGATGTATAGACATCGATGACCCTGAACCCTTACTGCCTATGGGGTTTCAGCCTCCTCCAACATGTGATCCAGGAAGCAGACACCCTCCAACATCATTCACAAAGACATCAGAGCATAGGAAGGTTGAGGGGTGACCTTATAGAGGTTTATAAAATAATGAGGAAGAATGAAAATGTGAATTGCAAGGGTCTTTTCTCTAGGGTACAGGAGTTCAAAACTAGGGGGCACATATTTAACGTGAGAGCAGAAAATTTTAAAAAGGACATGATGGACAACTCTTTTACAAAGAGAGAGGCTCATATGTGGCATGAACTGCAAGAGGAAGTGATAGATGCAGGTACAATTACAATATTTAAAAACATTTGGACAAGCACATGAATGGGAAAGGTTTGGAGGGGTGTGGGTCAAATGCAGGCAAGTGGGACTAGTTTAGTTTGGCAACATGATCAGCATGGACTAGTTGGACTGTAGGGTCTACTTCCATGCTCTATGACTCTTTGACTCTAAATGCTGAAATCAACTTGAAGCAGCTGGTGACACTTGCTGAATACACAGTCCCTCACAATAAGTGAAGTGTCCTGGCATTCCAACATGTTGCAGAAATTGCAAGCAAATATATTTTATAGATTAGTGAGTGAGTGTTCAGGAAATACTGGTCTTATGGTGGCATTCATAGCTTGAACTTTGGTTTACAAAAAATAAGAACAAAGGAACAAGAGCTTGACTGATGCTATATATCCATGTCTGGTAATGAATGACTAAATTCATAGTGTGTCATATGTGTTCATGTCTATGCATCAGAGATATAAGGGAAGAATATTGTGCCTTTGCCAATGTCTCTGATATGACCTGTGAGTGATTTTACTGTGGATCAAGGCAACTATATCTTTTTAGATGTGATTAGGTAGATACATAACCGCATAAGCACTTCACTAAAGGAGGAGACAGTTTTCACAGTGGTTGAGAAAATTTAGGCATTCTGAGCTAAAACTGTCATAAAACAACCTTCAAAGTTAGCGAACTGACTTTGAGGTGGGTGCCATTCTCCATTTCTCTTGGTTTAGGATAGAATCTCTCAAGATCCCATTCAAGAAGTAGAAACGGCATTCTGGCTCATTGAATAACCTAATCACTCACCCAGCTAATTATCCTGTTGCTATGATAGATAACCATGGCTAGCTTCATTGGTCAGAAATTATAATGCCTCCACCTTCTCATGAGACACCCATACAAATTCAGAGTTGTTCAAAGCCCTTCTCTTGTCACAACAAATACTGGACTCAATATTAGTCACTTGCTGTTTCGGACACATATTGATGCTTGAGACATAAATGTAGAGGAGGCGAGTAGGACATTTACAGGTGATATGAAAGTCGGTTTTTTGGGGGATAATAAGAAAATACTTTATAGACTAAAGAGAGATATCAATGGAATGGTTAGTTTAACAAAAGTGTGTCAAATGGAATTCATCCCAAAAAACATTTTGATAAGGCACTTAGGGAGACAAATAAGACTGCTAAGACAGAAAAATGAGTTGAATTATGAGAAATTAGAGAGACAGGGGAACCTTGGAGTTTATGTCAATAGATTCTTGAAGTTAAAGGTCAGATAAAGCAGGTCATTAGGAAGCTGTATAGTAGACTTTGCCGAGAGCATACAAGCAGAGAGGTTATGCTCAAATCATGTTAAATACTAGTTAGACTGCAGCTAAGGTAATGTGCATATATGTGGTTAGCTCATTATTAGAAGATATAATATCACTAAAGAGAGCACAGAGGAAATTTGCAATGATGTCGATAGGAATGGTGAATGTCAGTTTTGAAGAAACATTGTCTCAGCTGAACCTTTTTTGGGAATTTCAGGAGGCTTGGGGAGGATAATTGAGATGCAGATTCAATAAGAGGGACCTGTTTCCCTTAGCTAAGTGCTGAATTAACAGAGGCAATAGACTGATATTGATTAAGAGAAAGATTAGAGAACAGTTCCCTTGGAGTGGAGTGGGAGGTGTGAATTTAGTGTCAGAGACATTGATAGAGGCAGAAACGCTTATCATGTTAGAAAATAAGGTCTTAGATTCATGACTAGTGTGCCGTAGTCTATAGGCTATGACCCAAAAGCTGGAAGGTGGGATACATTGGAGAAATCTTTCATTGGTACAGACACGATGAGATGAATAGACCCCTTCAGCGGGTCACCTTTACTATATTTTAATTTAACATTGATTCAATTGGTACACATTTTAGTACAAGAGACAGCATAACTGGAATCAAATTTCGATTCTGTAAATTATCCATATTTATTTAAACGAGCAAATTAAACCAAGGGGTCAATCATCTTACAATATATCTCTGCTAGGATTAAATTGCAAACTACATACTTACAAGAGGTTGATATATAATTTGGAACTTGACTAACAAGTTCACCTTCAAACAACTTAGCTATCTATCAGTGCCTGAAATAATCCTTGTGCGGCTCCTCAATAACTTCAACGCCATATGCAGTGGACAATCATGAAGAGTTGTAAATTATGTTGCTTTGATTACAGGAGCAGAAAGCTTGCCTACCTTGTGCCTGCCACTCGTCAAACGTCTGGATAATTTTCTTTACATGACGTTGGATAAACCCATTCAGAAGAGCACAGATAGCATGCACTCAGAAACAATAAACATCCAGCAAATTACCTGTTCACAGCCATATACAACAGTGAAAAGCAGAATTATTCATTTTAATTCCTCTTGGTACTTGCAATATTATCGCCTCAAGGCAGAAATCACTTTGGAGTGTGTGTTGTCTCCATGTGTGCACTGTGATACCTAATTTGGCCTTGAGGTAGCCATAAATAAACTGCCTAAAAAAAACCTGTACAAGCTCAGATGTCCATGTGAGTAAACTGCAGCACTGCAATAACATTATCTATTTTTTGACTCTAACGAGAATACATACTGGATAAGACACTAGTACTGTGTTACATAGAGTCACTTTGTTTCAATTCGTCTTCTCATCTGTTTCGGCATGACAATGACAATGACAATGAGGTCAGTTTCAAGATTTAGCAGAACTCAATTTCATGCAATCTTGTGTATTATGATTTTTTAATCTATATCTGATTGGTCATAGTATTAAGCATATAAGCCATTAACAGAAGACAAATGAAGCTTTTTGCATGGAAATCCTATAAATAGCTATATGCAGATCCATTCTCAATGAAACATTATATCCTATCATTCTATATCCACTGACCCCTGTTAGTTCAATGTTACCTTCTGAAATATATTTTGCAAAGGTGGATACACTGTTCTTTTGTAGCTGAAGTGATACCCTCAGAATGTTACACTTTACTCAAGTTCTCATCTCTACACAAAATAAATTTCTGTAAATAACGAAAAGAAAATTTGACAAGCTGGTTGACCGATCTGAGCTCCTGCCGAAGTGTAATATTACCCATAGCTGTTCAGAAGGTGGGAACCACTGCTGGCCCCAACGCAGAGGAAGTTTCCAAGAAAGAACCAGGTAAAAGGATTACTTGTTTGTATGTTCGATTTACTCAGACATAATCAGAAATTGTTTTATGCCATGTAAGGCAAGATATTCCCCCAAACTCCCATTCTCCAGTGAAATACAGGTAGTCATTGTGATCATCAAAGCTGTCATTAGAATGGTCAAAAGATCAATGGAAAGAAAGTTATGGACAATTGTAGTCGCATTAGTCAAAGTTTGAAATCAGTTTATTTTTTTCAAAGTGTCATTGCTAATAAAAACATGAGGTAGGCCATCAAAGTATTCCTCAAGATAGATAGGCTGGATTCCTAGGACAGATATGCTGTCAAAATGATATCTGGCACCAAAACCGTGCTCAATATTCATTTTGTGTTCAATGGTTTGATGATGTTGAAGATGTCAGCTTCAAAGAACAAAGGTCAGCTGAGTTGCAGTTCATTCAGACGACCTAATGAAATTAGACCTGTGCTAAGACAGCATGCTGTTTATATATGAAATAGTGCAATGAAATCTGAGATTATTCTGTTGATTGGAGGAAAGCTTGTAGTTCACCAGTATTCACAATTAACTGTGAAATGATCCCCTATTTACTTGATGTAAGCAGTAGGCAAGTGGTGATGTAGAGTATAGCTCCTGCAAATAACTCCTGTCACATCAATTTGTTTCATTTCACCAAAGAGTTGGTAGTTTGATGAACAAAGTTCGTGTTGAAAAGGTGGCACATATATGGTCCTTGCAAAGCATTAAGAAGTTACCTTAAAAGAAAGCAGTTTTCTAGGAAGATATGTTAGGAATGGTGCATATCACCATAGATGTTAATGGCATGTTGAAAGCACCTCCATTTTGTGATGGGACAGAGACTTGCGTATAATGAAAAAAAGAAGACATCAAGCATATGCAAAGGATGAAAAGGCCTGTTGACCTACAATGTTGCTTTGTACAATTTATGCGTGGGGATAGAGATAATTTCAAGCCTCAGTGTTCAATGAAAGTTTACTGAGTGGCAGAGACCCGACCGCAGGTCTGCCCATGAATGCCTAAAAATTTGTGGCAATTGCTGAAAGGCAATAGAAAATGGAATGGAAAAGCTGTGAGGTCTATTCAAAAACAAAATCTGAAAGAACTGTGGATGTTGGAAATCAGAACCTAAAACAGAAATTGCTATGAAGTCTCAGCAGGTCTGGCAGCATCTGTGGAGAGAAATCAGAGGTAAAGTTTTGGGTTCAGTGACCCTTCTTCAGAACTGGTGGTAGCTATGAAAAATCTGGTTTTTATGCAGGAGATAGGATGTGGGCAGGAAGAAAGAGTAAATGGTAGGTAGAGATAGACCCTATTCAAAACATCATCCTTGTCTCTTTGCACAACCTCGTTGCCAAGATGTCTTCTATGCTACATTGCTAAATCATGAACTCCAATGCGTTAAAACAAGGAGCAGGAGTTTTAGAGGGAATTTGAGAGAGAAACATGCCACCCCCCCCATACCCACCCAGAGTTGTGGGTATCTGAAATGACTAAAGGGTAGGTAGAATCAGAAACCCTCAATATATTTAAGAATATTTAGATGAACACTTGAAATGCCATAGCACACAAGGCTACAGTCCAAGTGCTCAAAGTGTTTGATGACTGACATAGGCACGATGGGCCAAAAGGGCCTTGTTCCATGTTAAGTGGCCTGATATTAGCCCTGTAAATTAGAACAAAGAACAAAGAACATTACAGCACAGGAACAGACCCTTCGGCCGTCCAAGCCTGTGCTGATCCAGATCCCCTATCTAAATCTGCCACCTATTTTCAAAGGATCTGTATCCCTTTGCTCCTTGCCCATTCATGTATCTGTCCAGATACATCTTAAATGACGCTATCATTCCTGCTCCTACCAGTTCTGCTGGCAATGCATTCCAAGCACCCACCACCTTCTGCATGAAGAACTTTCCACATATATCTCCCCTAAACTTTTCTCCTCTCTCTTTGAACTTATGACCCCAAGTAATTGAGTCCTCCATTCTGAGAAAAAAGTTTCTTGCTATCCACCCTGTCTACACCACTCATAAATTTGGAGGCCTCAATCAGGTCCCCTCCCCAACCTCCTTCTTTCCAATGAAAATAATCCTAATATACTCAATCTCTCCTCATAGCTAGCACCTCCATATCAGGCAACATCCTGGTAAACCTCTTCTGCACCCTCTCCAAAGCATCCACATCCTTTTGGTCATGTGGTGACCAGGACTGTACGCTGTATTCCAAATGTGGCCAAACCAAAGTCTTATACAAGTGTAACATGACCTTCCAACTCTTATACTCAATACCCTGTCCAATGAAGGAAAGCATGCGGTATGCCTCCTTGACCACTCTACTGACCTGTGTTGCCACCTTCAGGGAACAGTGGACCTGAACATCCAGATTTCTCTGTGCATCAATTTTCCCCAGGACTTTTCCATTTACTGTATAGTTCACTCTGGAATTGCATCTTCCAAAATGCAACACCTCACATTTGTCTGGTCGAACTCCATCTGCCATTTCTCTGCCCAAGTGTCCAATCTATCTGTATTCTGCTGTATTCTCTGACAGACCCCTTCACTATCTGCTACTCCACCAATCTTAGTGTCATCTGCAAACTTGCTAACGAGGCAACCTACACTTTCCTCCAAATCATTTATGTATATCACAAACAACAGTGGTCTCAGCACGGATCCCTGTGGAACACCACTGGTCACAGATCTCCATTTTGAGAAGTTCACTTCCACCACTACTCTCTATCTCCTGTTGCCCAGCCAGTTCTCTATCCATCTAGCGAGAGCACCCTGGACCCCATGTGACTTCACCTTCTTCATCAGCCTACCATGGGGAACCTTATCAAATGCCTTACTAAAGTCCATGTATATGACATCTACATCCCTTCCCCCATCAATCAACTTTGTCACCTCTTCAAAGAATTTTGCTAGGTTTGTAAGTCATACCTTTCCTGTACAAAACCATGCTGCCTACCGCTGATAAACCCATTAGACGGTCTTTCAGCACTTCCAAAACACATCATATCTATTACTACAATTTACCAAAAGGGTTATCCATAGGAATTCTACCTATCATCAGTGGAGCTTTTGGTGGCTTTGAACAACTAGATCCAAAATGCTAGGCCATATATCCCTATTAGCTACTTTGATGCAACTCCCTTCAAGATGGCTGAATTAATTTTGTGACGATATTTGGTTTCATTGTGATGGTTATGAATAGAGGAATGTGACTTAGTACAAAATAAAGGCAGAGTGGGAACTATAGGGAATGGACCACCTTTTAGCACTCAAAAACTAACTGTCAAGTCAATGAGTGCACTCCCTCTCAGTTACTTTCATGTTCATTTTCAATTAAAGTGTCACATGGATTGCACACATCTATAAATAAATAAAAACTGCATGATCTACCAGCCAGGTATGTAACCATTGTAAAATGTGTCGAAAGGAGCCAATCAATTTGGGACTGTTTGAAGGCTTATATAGCATAACAAGAAATTTGTGATTGTTAGAGGTCAATAGTCTCAGCCCATGGGCATGGCTGGACTCAACCTTCCTCAACTGTTCCATCAATGACTTTCTCTCCTTATTTCTGATGGAGAAAGGCTCATTGGTGAATACTGAAGCACTCCACATACAGCAAGACCTGAACAATATAGATTGGGCTGATGAATGGGAGGTAGCATTCACACCAAATATGTGGCAGGCAACACTCATCTCCAACAAGACAGAATCTAACCATCACCCCTTCTCATTCAGTGGCATTACCATTGCTGAATCCCCAGCATCAACATTCCATTGACCAGAAATGGAACTTTAGTAATGATAAATAATAATAAATAAATAGCAAATAATTTAGGAAATATGTAAACAATATAAGTATTGAATATATATGAAAACTGCCATTACAAGAACAGGTCAGAGGTTAGGAATCCTGCAACTAGCAACTTAACAACTCATCCTGAAAATCTGTGTACCATTTACAAGGCAAGCATATGATGAAATATTTGCCACTTGCAGGAATAGACATGACTCCAAAAGGACTCAAGAAAATGCATATAATCTAGAACCAGTCACTACATCCACAATCTTTCACTTTCTCTCTACTACCAAAGCACAACAGCAGATATATGTGCCATCAACAAAATGGGGTGCAGAAATTCACCAAGCCTCTGAGATAGTATGTCACACCCAATTATCCCAAACTTCAAGAAGGACAAGGCAGTAGAAACATGGAGCATCACCAACTGCAAGTTACTCAACAAGCCAGTCAATATACTCACATGGAAATATATCACCTCATCTTCAACATAACTGAGTCAAAATCATGGACCACCCACCTATCTACATTTTGGTTGTTCCTGCAGCATACTGATTCAAGGAGGCATCTGATTAACACAATCACAAGGGGCACAAGATGAACAATAAATGCCAGTCGAGCCAATAACATTCACATCACATGACTGAATAAAACAAAGGCATGTAGTTGTGTTAGGGGAGAGTATATATACAAAAGGAAGGTTACAGTTCCCCATATCTAAGAGTGAGGAACAAGAAGGTGATAGAGCCTGTCCAGTGCCAGGGTTTGGGACATTGCTCTGGGTTAGAGAGAAATTTGCAGTGGGTGGAGGTGTCGGTACAACTGACAAAGCAGGACTAGACACGATGGCTCAGTGATTAGAACTCTGTCTCTTAGTGCCAAGGACCCAGGTTAGATTCCAACCTCAGGCAACTGTCTGTGTGGAGTTTGTACATTCTCTCTGTGTTTGTGTGGATTTCCTCCCAAGGTCCAAAAATATACAGGTCAGGTGGATTGGCCGTGCTAAATTGCCCATTTTTTTTGTGGGTGGCACAGTGGCTCAGCGGTTAGCACTGCTGCCTCACAGCGCCAGGGACCTGGGTTCAATTCCAGCCTCGGGTGACTGTCTGTGTGGACTGTCTGCGTGCTCTGGTTTCTTCCCACAATCCAAAGATGTGCAGGTGAGGTGAATTGGCCATGCTAAATTGCCCATAGTGTTAGGTGCATTAGTCAGAGGGAAATGGGTCTGGATGGGTTACTCTTCGGAGGGTCAGTGTGGACTGGTTGGGCCGAAGGGCCTGTTTCCACACTGTAGGGAATCCAAAACAATAGAAGTTATGTTTAGAGAGTATGAGCAACTAGGTAGTAAATTAAAACCTCAAATGTAATATTCACTGGATTATTGCCTGACCACAAGAAAATTGGCACTAAGTAAGTAAGATTAGAGAGTTGAATGCAGGACGCAAAGAACTGAACATTCAAGTATATTTAACATTTAGGAAGGGTAGGCAAAAAGCAAAAAGAGGCAACACCAATAATAGATAATGAGATCAGTACACTACAGTAAATTGTAGAAAGGAACATCATGATGTGGAATTAATAAAGAAAATAAAAGTAAGATATCCAGAAAAAAAGGTTGTGTAGACATATAAAAAGATAACGATAAGTAAAAGTAAATACAGATACAGGCAGAAGTAGGAAAATTTTTAACAGAATAAAGAAATTGAAGAAAAACTAAACAATTTTTGTGTGTTTTCATGGAGGGAGATACAAAGTACAACATGAATTCTAGAGGGTCAAGAGACTAGTGAGGGATGAGAAACTGAAAGAAGTTAATGTAACTTTATACAAAGAAAACATATTGGAAGATTGAATGAGATAAAAATTGGTAAACCACATCCCAGAATGTTGCCATAGGTAGCCGTAGGGAAAGTTGACAAGGCGATGCTTACCTTCCCAAAGTCAAAAGACTTTGGAGGAGTTCTTTCAGTTTGGGAAGACAATAAATATAACTCCAGTGTTTAAGAAAGGATTGATAACAAATCTGAGGAACAACAGACCCACTAACTTGACATCAGCAAGAGGGAACATGATAGAATTTGTTATTAAGCATGTGACAGTTGTATACTTAGATAACAATGGTATTCTATTCAGAGTCATCATAAATGAAAGGAAAACGTTATTTGACAAACGTTTTGGGAGTGTCTGAAGATATGATTAGCTGAATAGATAATAAGGGACTAGTGGATGTGATGCATTTTGGTTATTCAGAAAGATTTTGATAATTTCTTAAACAGTAGATTAGAAAGCATGATTAGAGTACATGGGCTAAGGATAGTATGCTGGTATGGATTGAGAATTGATAAACAGATAGAAAGCAGAGCTTGAATAAACCGATCAATTTGAGGTTGGCAGGATAGTACTAGCAGTGTGTCACAATAAAAGCAGTTATTGGCTCCTGCTAGTCATGACTCATATCAATGATTTGGATATGGAGACCAAATGCAATATTTTCAATTTTACTGGTACACAAAGCTGCGTGGGAATGTCAGTTATGAGAAGGACATGAAGAGATTGCAAATGGATTTAAAAGAAGCAATGCAAATGGAAAAAAGTAGAACATGATTAGATTAGATTCCCTACACTATGGAAACAGGCCTTTCAGCCCAACAAGTCCACACTGACCCTCCAAAGAGTAACCCACACACTGACTAATGCACTTAACACTATGGGCAATTTAACATGGCCAATTCACCTAACCTGCACGTCTTTGGGAGGAAACCAGAGCATCCAGAGGAAACCCACACAGACATGGGGAGAATGTGGAAATTTCACACAGACAGTTGCCCAAGGTGAGAACTGAACTCAGGTCCTTGGTGCTGTGAGGCAGCAGTGCTGACCACTGAGCCACCATGCTGCCCCAATACATGGCACATGTTGTGTATAATGCAAATTTCCTCACTTGGGTATGAAAAAACTTACTTTCAAAGAGTTCAAAATGTTCAAAGGGACCTGGGAGTCTATGTTAATAAATCACCGTAAGCTATAATGTAGGTGTAGTGAACAATTAGGATGGCAAATGGCAGGTTGACAATAATTAGGAGGATTTGAGTGCAGATGTTAAGATTTCTTGCTTCCAGTTGAAATTCTCTGGTTGTATCTTTCCCTAAGAAAGGATGTCCATTCCATAAAGGAGGTCCAGCATAGGATCACTAGATTAATATCTGGGATGCTGGATTAATGCAGGAGAACAAATTGAAGAGACTGAGCCTATATTCTCTAGAGTTTCAAAATATGAGAGGTGATCTCATTGAAGCATAAACATTTTTATAATGCTCAAAGGGATAGATGCAGGATGCTTCCTTGCTTAGGGGAGAGGGACACAGTCTCAGAATCATTGCTGGATTATAGCTGAGATGAGAAGGAAGCTTTTCATCCATGAGTTACAAATCTTTAGAATTCTTTAGATCATTACATGTCCAGTTATTTGGTATACTGAAGACAAAGATCGATAAATATTTGGAACTTAAAATAGCAAGAGAAATGGGGTTAATGCATTGAAATATGTAGGAAGAAGGTCACCATGATCTAGTTAAATACCAAGAAGACTTGAGGGGTAACTGACCTACTCCTTTTCCTACCTTCTATGTTCAGAAGAATGAGTTGTTATCAGTGCAGTGTGAATAGTGGAATATAGACAGTTGAGTGTGATTGTTAAGTTGTAGACAATGGTCTGTTAACACCGTAGTGTAGTAAGTGAGGTGGAATGAGTTGTGGACTTTGCTGTTGGACAGTGGGTGTGTGCAGTGAATATGGATAATGAACCATGAACATTGAGGTGTGGGCAGGCAGCTGTGACCTGTATGGTAAAGACAGCATGATGTGCACTGCTACTGGCTCACTGTTTATTCATATGAATGTAAAAACAAGGAAAGGGAAGGAAAGGAGTTAGCTACTTGACCCCTCAAGCCTCTTTTGCCATTTAACTAAATCATGGCTGACCTTTTAACTCAATAAATTTATTTCCCCCCACATTATCATCATTTCCTTTTATATTTTATAGGTTTATCGATTTCTGCCTTAAATATACCAAACATGAATAGTGGATGTTCATCAGTGAGTGTAACCTAGGCCTCTCTTACTACAGTCTGCTGAAGGACAACATTTCTGAATAATGCAGCGAGCAACATGTCTCTCGATTTACCCGATACTGGTGCCTGGTTCCAATTGAGTCTGATGTTTTTGCTCAAACCCTGTTATCTCTTCAGCTTTCTTCATTCCCTCATTAATTCTCAGTCAGACAAAATAAAGAAAGTACAATGTTAAAAGATTAAAACACATGGAAATGAAGAGATGGCCCAGCTGCAGAGGGAAATATATTTCTGAGATTAGAGAGAAATAAACAAGGCAGCAGCTCGGGTTGCAATAAATAAAACAACCTAATTATACTAAGACCAAAGGTCAAGGCTGCTTGGCCTTGTAATTTTAGTTGGTTGTAAAGTCAGCTCTGCTGACACATTCTGCTGTGTGGAAGTCTTGAACTTATCTCTGCTTGGTATTTTCACCATGCTCAACGATCATTAACAAGCAACTCCCAGTTCAGCTGCTGTTACACACGTCCCGAGGGCCCACTGGACTCAGCAATTCTTTGCATGCCATAACTTCACAGCTTGCATTAACTTGTCATTGCCAAAGTGGTATTTAATGGCTACACTGAGTAGGCCTGAGGAAGCAGCAGTTTCTGAACGGCACCTACCCCTTATCCCCAACCTCCACCATCCCTCGGCTGATAGATTGAGGTATTCAGGTGCTCAGCAATAATGTTGTAAATTGGTCCTGCTGAAGAAAATGAAAACAGGATGCATTTAACACTTTATGGTGTCTGATAGAAGAGGGTGATGGAAGTGGTTACACCATCACCAGCACGCTACTCTGTACCCCCCACCCCCCGGATCCCGGGACCCCTTCACCTGCTTCTAGTGTTTACTAGGTCCTGGTCGAGGAGTACTAGTGCGATGCATGTTTAGCTATAATGGGAATTCTGCACTACAATTATTCCCAGGGATTACTACAGGACAATCTTTACATTTGTGACACGAGTGTTGAGTTTGAAGCTGATTTTACCCCTCCTCAGATTAACTAATCACTGAGGAATGTATTCAATCCAGGTGAGGGCAGCAAAGCTAAGAAGTGTCCCATCAAAGTGAAAAATTGTTGTATACTGCAGGGAAGTGCAGCACAGAGCAATTTAGGGGCACTCATGCGTGAATCACAAAAAGCTGACATCCAAGTGTAGTGGGTAAAAAGGGAGGCAAATGGACTGTTGGTGGTTATTTCAAAAGGCACAGTAGGCTGCTCTGAAAGCTTGGATCACATGGAATCGAGTAGGAGCTGGCAATTAGATGCACAATTGGCTTGAAGGTAGGAAGCAATGGAGGCCTGTGACTAGTGGTACAACTCAGGGATCAGTGCTGGGCCCATTGTTGTTTGTTATCTATATCAATAACTTGGATGAGAAAGTACAAGGCATGTTAGTAAGTTTGCAGATGACTCTAAAATAGATGGTATCATGGACAGTGAGGAAGGTTACCAGAAATTGCAGTAGGATCTTGATCAGCTAGGGAGGTGGTCCCAGAAATGGCAAATGGAGTTTAATTTAGATAAGTGTGAGGTCTTGCATTTTGGAAAGTCAAATCAAGGTAGGAATTTCATGATGAATGGTAGGGCCTTAAGGCGTACAGTGGAACAGAGGGACCTTGGAGTTCTGGTGTATGGTTCTGCGAAAGTGGAGTCACAATAGATAGGACAGTGAAGAAGTTAGGAAGTTATTGTTGTAGTTATACACGACATTGGTGAGGCCGCACTTGGAGTGTTCAGTTTTGGTTAACTTGCTATAAGAAGGATGTTATTAAACTGGAAAGAGTGCAGAAGAAATTTGCAAAGATGTTGCCAGGACTCAAGTGTCTGAGTTGTAGGGAGAGGTTGGACATGCGAGGACTTTTTTCTTTAGAGTGTGGGAGACTGAGGGGGGATCTTACAGAAGTGTATAAGATCATGAGAGGCATAGATAGGGTGAATGCAGTCAGTCTTTTTCCCAGGTTAGGTTTTTGATGATTAGAAGGCATCAGTTTAAGGTTAGAAGGGAAAGACCGAAAGGGAATGTGAGGGGCACATTTTTACACAGAGGGTAGTACGCATATGGAATGAGCTGCCAGAGGAAGTGGTTGAAGCGGATACGTTAACAACATTTAAAAGGCATTTGGACAAATACATGGATAGCGCAGGTAAATGGGGTTAGCGTGGATGGACATTTTGGTCAGCATAGACCAGCTTGGGCTGAAGGGGCTGTCTCTGTGCTGTAGGACTCTATGACTCTATAAGTATAAGAAGGTTTGCTGAAACTATAAAAGGCAGTGCTTGGATCACACATGGAATACTGTAAACAGTTATGGTTCCTTCATCTAAGGAAAAATATACTGGCATTAGAGGCAGTTCGAAGAAAGTTCACTAGGCTGACAGCACAGATTTTGTTATGAGGAGAGGTTGTGAATGTCAAGTTTATTCCCATTGGTGTTTGACAGAATAAGAGCAAACCTTCTTAGGGGGGGTTGACAAAGTAGATGGAGAAAGTTTGTTTCTCCTTGTCTAGGACCACAGTGCACAATCTCAGAGTAGAAAGTAAGGTCTGCAGATGCTGGAGATCAAAGTTGAAACTTTATTGCTGGAACAGCACAGCAGGTCAGGCAGCATCCAGGGAACAGGAGATTCGACGTTTCGGGCACAGGCCCTTCTGGCCATTCCTGAAGAAGGGCCTGTGCCCGAAACGTCGAACCTCCTGTTCCCTGGATGCTGCCTGACCTGCTGTGCTGTTCCAGCAATAAAGTTTCAACTTTGATATGCAGCAAGACCTAACTTGGAGATGTTGGTAGTGGACTGTGGTGGACAAAGATAAAAATCACACAACACCAGGTTATAGTCCAACAGGTTTATTTGGAAACACTAGCTTTCAAGGCACTGCTTCTTCATTAGGTGGTTGTGGAGAATAAGGTCATAAAACAGCATTTATATCCAAATGAGTACAGTGTCATGGAGATGTGATGATACATTAAACAATTTAAGATAAATTTAGGATGGGATGTGTTGGTTTCTGTTCTTTGGTATGTAAATCCCAGAACTTCTTTCACCCTCACCTTGACCTCTTTCCACCTATCACATTTCCAACGCCCCTCCTCCAAGTCCCTCCTCCCTACCTTTTATCTTCTCCTGCTGAACGCTCTCTGCTCATTCCTGAAGTAGGGCCTGTGCCCGAAACGTCGAATCTCCTGTTTCCTGGATGCTGCCTGACCTGCTGTGCTGTTCCAGCAATAAAGTTTCAACAATCTCAGAGTAAACAATTTCAATCAGCAATAATGAAGATTTTTGTTTTCTCTTATAGGATAGTGAGTATGAAGAATTGTTTACCACAGAGGACTATCTAGACTGAGGGGTAAAGTATGTTCATGACTTATGGGGGTAAGGTAGGGGTGTTGAGTTGGGGGTTATCAGGTCTCCCTTGATCTCATCAAATAGCAGAGCAGACTCAATGGATTGAATAGTCAAGTTCTGCTCCTATGTCTTATGCTGAAAAACACCCCACCAAGTTTAACATGCAGTTGGCATGATCCTCCAGTATTTGATTTCTGGATTGAGAAATAGCACATAACACTTTGCAGGCTATAGCAGTCTGCTCCCTGACCATGCTTATACCCTGACCTTTCCCTGGCAACTTCCATCAGAACAGACATATTCAAACACCCCAGCATATTTGACCACGAAAATGTCCCTTGGGTAGAATATCATGTTTTGCTGACTAAAGCGAAAACATTTGTAACAAAGCAGTTGAAAAGCTCAGAATGTAATGCTTTCCTGATGAATACATCAGCTTATCCTTAAGCAGCTTAAATACAAGAACAGAAGTGCCCAGGATGTGGAAAGAATGAACTGACAGAAAGTACTGGGACTGAGTGATTGATAAGAGTTATAATGAAGATGTCAGCAAATGAGGAGGAAGGCGCTTTCACAAATTTAGATGCTCACACCAGCACAGAAATTTGAAAGCAGAAAGCTATTTCAGGTACAGGAGTATTGAGTTTATGAAGTGTCGTCATAGTTAAAATAATAAAAGAGAATGCTCTGTTGGAAGAGTGTAGGAGAAGTGTATGAATACATTTGGACTAATTATTTTGCTGATCAATAATTGCAAGTCATATGTAGACATTTCAACAAATAAGCAAACTTCATTATTCTTAAATAAATATGAGCCAATAACAAGTGTATACTTGTTTGATGTATACACTTTAACACCAATTGATCGGGGAATTGAGGTGTCATTGGGAAATGCTGAACTAGAGGATCAGCCATAGGACATTTGGTCCATCATGATATTTTTTTGGGGGTACCACAAACAAATACTTAAGCAACACAGGTCCATTACTGCAATTAATGCAGAAATTCACCATCAATTTTGCCCCCAGAAAGCTAGCAGACATTCAGTGACATTTTGAGAGAGGTACCCCTTTCATTAAATTAAACAGTGATCTGTTCTTTCTGATATACGAGAAGAATGTATGGGGTTAAAAAAACACTTAACTCTTAACCAAAATTAGGGAATAGATTATCAGGTCATTTGCCCCAAATGCCAATCTTCGCTGTTTGCAAAATATCTGTCGTGTTTCCTACATGAGGTTTTTCTAAGGTAATTATTTGACTGCCAAGAATGTTGCGATATTCTGCAATAATGAAAACATAATGAAAAAATAATGAAAGCATAAATGCAAGTCTTTATTTTTCAGCAGTTGAAAAAGGAGACATGCTGCCAAAATGTTTTTTCACGTATTTATTAGGACAAATGCAAGAATATCAAAATTCAGAGGTAATAATGATTTGTAAAGCATACCAAAAAGCTGCTTGATTCATTGGAAAATTTACTGTGATTGGTTCAGTCATACCATGATCAATTCACCAGCGAAGAATTGCCCCAAGATCTTAGTTAACTTCCAAAATGTTTAGTTGGCTTCAATTTTTTTTAAGTTGTTTTATAGGGGTACACACCAGGGAACAGCTTATCATGACATTTTTGTTGAGTTGAGGAAGGCACAATGCCTGACATGTTCTATTTTCTTGCAGAGGACACACAGAACATATAACATTACAGTGCAGTACAGGCCCTTCAGCCTTCAATGTTGCACTGACCTGTGGAACCAATCTATCCAACACTATTCCATTATCATCCATATGTTTATCCAACTACCATTTAAATGCCCTTAAGGTTGGCGCATCTACTACTGTTGCAGGCAGTGCGCTCCACGCCCCTACTATTCTTCGAGTAAAGAAACTACCTCTGACATCTGTCCTATATCTATCACTCTTCAACTTAAAGTCCTTGTCCCCTTGTGCTAGCCATCACCATCCAAGGAAAAAGGCTCTCACTTTCCACCCTATCTAACCTTCTGATTATCTTATATGTCTCAATTAAGTCACCTCTCAACCTTCTTCTCTCTAATGAAAACAGCCTCAATACCCTCAGCCTTTCCTCATAAGACCTCCCCTCCATATCAGGCAACATATCCTCTGCACCCTTTCCAAAGCTTTCATATCCTTCCTGCAATGCAGTGACCAAAACTATACACAGTACCCCGAATGCGGCCACACCAGAGTTTTGTGCAGCTGCAGCATGACCTCAAGACTCCGAAACTCAATCCCTCTACCAATAAAAGCAAAAATATGGTATGCCTTCTTAACAACCCTATCAACCTGCATGGCAACATTCAGGAATAGATGCACATGGACACTGAGATCTCTCTGCTCATCTAGACTACAAGGAATCCTACCATTAGCCCAGTACTCTTTATTCCTGTTGCTTCTTCCAAAGTGAATCAGCTCTCATGTTTCCACATTAAACTCCATTTGCCACCTCTCAAGCCAGCTTATGCATGTCCCTTTGTAACCTGCAACATCCTTCAGCACTATCCACAACTCCACTGACCTTACAGTCATCCATAAATTTACTAACCCATCCTTCTATGCCCTCATCCAGGTTATTTACAAAAATGACAAACAGCAGTGGCCCCAAAACAGATCCTTGCGGTACACCACTAGTAACTGAACTCCAGGATGAACATTTCCCATCAACCACCACTCTCTGTCTTCTTACAGCTAGCCAATTTCTGATCCAAACCGCTAAATCACCCACAACTCCATGCCTCCATATTTTGTGCAATAGCTTACTGTGGGGAACCTTATCAAAGGCCTTACTGAAATCCAGATACATGACATCAACGGCTTTGCCTTCATCCACCTGTTTGGTCACCTTCTCAAAGAACTTAATAAGGTTTGTGAGGCACCACCGCCCCCTCACAAAACCGTGTTGACTATCTCTAATCAACTTATTCCTCTCTAGATGATTACAAATCCTATTTCTTAGTAAGTCAGGCTCACTTGTCTGTAATTACCAGGATCGTCTCTATTACCCTTCTTGAACAACGGGACAACATTTGCTGTCCTCCAGTCTTTTGGCACTACTCCTGTCAACAATGATGGCATCAAGATCCCAGCCAAATTTTCTGCAACCTCCTCCCTGGCTTCCCAGAAAATCCTAGGATAAGTCACACCTGGCCCACAAGACTTATCTATTTTCACACTTTGCAGAATTGCTAAAACCTCCTCCTTGCTTACGTCAATCCCATCTAGTTCAGTAACCTGTATCTCAGTATTCTTCTCAACAACATTGTCTTTTTCCAGTGTGAGTACTGACATAAAATATTCATTTAGTGCTTCCTATATCTCCTCAGACTCCATGCACAACTTTCCACTACTATCCTTGATTGGCCCTAATCTTTCTCTAGTCATTCTTTTATGCCTGATATTCCTGATATAGGAAGCTTTAGGGTTTTTCTTGACCCTATCTGCTAACAATTTCTCATGTCCTCTCTGGCTCTTCTTAGCTCTCTCTTTAGATCCTTCCTGGCTAACCTGCAACTCTCAAGCGCCTGAATTGAGCCTTCAGTCTCATCTTAGCATAAGCCTTCTTCTTCTCCTTGATAAGAGTTTCAACCGCTTTAGTTAACCACAGCTCCCTCACTCGACCACTTCCTCCCTGCCTGACAGGTACATACTTATCAAGGACACACAGTTCCTTGAATAAGCTCCACAGTTCAATTGTGCCCATCCCCTGCAGTTTCCTTCCCCATCCTATGCATTTGAAATCTTGCCTAATTGCAGCATAATTGCCTTTCCCCCATCAATACCTGTTGCCGTACAGTATATACCTACCCCTTTCTATCACTAAAGTAAACATAACCGAATTGTGGTCACTATCACCAAAGTGCTCACCCACCTCCAAATTTAACACCTAGCCAGGTTCATTAGCCAGTACCAATTCCAATATGGCCTTGTCCCTTGTTGGCTTGTCTACAAACCATCCTGCACACATTGGACAAAAACTGACCCATCTAAAATACTCAAACTATAGTATTTCCAGTCAATATTTGGAAAGTTAAAGTCCCCCATAACAATTATCCTGTTACTCTCAATCCTACCCAGAATTATCTTTGCTATCCTTTCCTCTACATGTCTGGAAGTATTCGGAGGCCTTTAGAAATCTCCAACAGGATGTCATCTCCTTTTCTGTTTCTAACCTCAGCCCACACCACCTCAGTAGATGAGTCCATAAACATTCTTTGCGCTACCATAATACTGTCCTTGATTAATGATACTATACCTCAACCACTTTACAATCTTCTCTGTTCTTACTGAAACATTTAAATCCCAGAAGCTGCAACAACCATTCCTATCCCTGCTCTATCCATGTCTCTGAAATGACCACAACATTGAAGTCTCACATACCAACCCATGCTGCAAGTTCACCCACCTTATTCTAGATGCTCCTGGCATTGAAGTGGATACACTTCAAACCACCTTCCTGCTTATCGGTGAACTCTTAAGACCACCTTTATGTAGATTACTGTGTGCATCATCTATCAAAAATCTGTCTGAATTTCAAATTGGTAGTGAAAATCATAGCATATTTGGGGCTGTTCAGTAAGTACTATACAATCACAAAATCACATTCAATACTATAGAGTAGTCAAGTCTTGGAGTCAAAAAGGACAGAAACAGGGCCTTTGGCACGATATTACATTACATTACATTACATTACAGTGTGGAAACAGGCCCTTCGGCCCAACAAGTCCACACCGACCCGCCGGAGCGAAACCCACCCATACCCCTACATTTACCCCTTACCTAACACTACGGGCAATTTAGTATGGCCAATTCACCTGACCCTGCACATCTTTGGACTGTGGGAGGAAACCGGAGTACCCAGAGGAAACCCACGCAGACACAGGGAGAACGTGCAAACTCCACACAGTCAGTTGCCTGAGGCGGGAATTGAACCCGGGTCTCTGGCGCTGTGAGGCAGCAGTGCTAACCATTGTGCCACCGTGCCGCCCACAAAGTTTCCCAAACTAACCAAGTCCTATTTTCCTGCATTTAGCCACTATGCCTTTAAAGTTTTCCTATCCATATACCTGTCAAAATGTCTTTAAAATGCTGTAATTGTACTCTTCTCTACCATTTCTTCTGGCAGTTTGTTTCTTATAGGCGTTACTGTATGTGAAAAAGTTGCCCCTCAGGTCCCTTTCAAATCCTTACACTGTCACTTTAAATGTATGGCCTCTAGTTTTGGAGTTGCCTACCCGGGAAAAAGACATTCGTTATTCATCTTACCTATGCCCTCGTGATTCTATAAAATTCTGTAAGGTCACGCCTCAGCCTCCTAAGCTCATGTTGAATGTTACTGTCTGAGTTTTGTAAACATGTGCCAGTTAAATGCAGTGAGTGGCCTGTCTGTTGTGAAGACATGCTGTTTGATACGATCTACCTATGGCACAAGGATGTATAATCTTCATAAATAACATCACACTGGCAAAGATTACTTATTTCTGTGGTAGACTGAAAGGCCTAGTGGCTTGATGTATGCATCATGTTGGTTAAAAATAATTACTCATTATTTCTAAATAGAGGCAGTGTGAAACAGTTTGTTTAACCTCCTGCTCAAATTGACAAAGGTGCTTCATTCTTCTATTGCTATTTGAGGTAAACTAAGCACTTTTCTCATGATGTATAAATTGTTGTTCCCTTTGAAACATGGCATTCTTGCATTTGTCCTGATCGATGCAAATTTAAAAATAATTCTTGATATCAAGTGTCTTTTCCTGGTAAATAGTCATTTATTTACCTATAACCTCTCTTTCATTATTTTATAATCCTGTTTTCTTGCATTCAAACAATCATTAGCAATTCTTTGAAGCCAACATACACCAATGCAATTTGAAACATACCAGAAATGTCAGAAATATGAGAAATGTGTTGGTATGAAACTGGTTTTAACCCAGTAACAAGGATTGCCCATGAATGCATTTTTACTGATTTAACATTGAGTACTGTTGCTTCTCCATTTGATGTACTAAATATCAGATTTAAATTAAATTAACCTATGTGAAGTCAATATCACACAGGACCGAACAAATCCCTATTTTATCTCTGTATTGTTACTTAAAATGGAGGCAACTTAGGTCGCAGTATGAGATCAGCTTTAATTGTTGCTACAATAGTCGATATTCAATTTTAATTAGATATTTTTGCAGCTTAATACAGCGGTAGGAAATGTTACAATTGCTCTATTTTGTTATAATGATGCGTTTACCTGCTCGTGGTATCACCAGAAATTGAATGCAAAGCATGATTGCAGAATCTCTCTGCACCAACTAGCCTGAATATACTCAGCTCAAAATTGTTTCAATGTTATGAATGATTCATCGGCTAAAATCATGTGAATGTACTCAATTTTGTGTAATAGGATATATTGGGGCAACATTCACTTCTTTCAATCTTACAAAACATGTTTTGCCAAGCTACACTCTATGTACTGTATATCCAAATATTTGAAGCATTAGTCTGGAAGAACATAGGAAACAGGAGCTGAAGTGGACATTTAGCTCTTCAAACTTGGTCCACCATTTAAGCAGATAAAGCCCGATCTACTGCTTGTACTCCATTTCCAGCGCTCCGCCACCTCCCTTCATTCTTTCGCGTCCACAAATCTATTGACCACTGTTCTGAATGTATTCAACGTCAGAACATCCTCGGCTCTCTGGGTTGACAGTTCCATAGTTTCCCTAATTTTTGAGTGAAGAACCTTCTCCTAATCTCAGTCCTAAATGGACTCAATTCTTTATTATGTGATTGCGATCAGATTGTCCCGCCAAGGGAAATATTCTCTTACTATCCTCCAACTGGCTTCAATTAGGTCAACTCACAGTCTTCTAAGTTCTTGGAAATAAATGTTTAATATATAAAACTTGAATATTATTCATAGAAGAGGAGAAAGTGAGGACTGCAGATGCTGGAGATCAGAGCTGAAAATGTGTTGCTGGAAAAGCGCAGCAGGTCAGGTAGCATCCAAGGAGCAGGAGAATCGACGTTTCGGGCATAAGCCCGTCTTCAGGAATGATTCCTGAAGAAGGGCTTATGCCCGAAACGTCGATTCTCCTGTTCCTTGGATGCTACCTGACCTGCTGCGCTTTGCCAGCAACACATTTTCAGCTACTATTCATAGAAGCCCAATGCGAGCTGGCGGAATGGGCGGCTGGCAAACTGCAGTGTCCAGACCATTCACTTTAACCATAAGAACGTTAATGATCTCATTTGTACAGTTCACTATAATCGTTGGCTAAGAAGTGTAGCTGCTACTGCAGTGATCGAACAACATGTTCGAGTAAATTGTCTTTCTATTTTGTAAATGCACACATGTGCTCATTTACCTCATAAGCATATACAGCACCATCATTCAAGAACCAAAGAAGTTCAGTACATAAAATTACCAATAATTTGTTTGATTATGAGTTTTGCCTTATTTAGTCACTAAGAAACACAGAAAAATATTGAAGTATAAGTGTACATGTATACGAATGCCAATATTGAGATCATCTGCCTGAGGATACGTCTAGTCCTTATTTTAGTTGGCGAACAGCATTGGGACAGGCTACATCTGGAGTCATAATTAAGCACACGTGACTAATGTGTCATATATTGGATGACAGGAGCTCCCCATTCTCCTCTTTACCGGGTTAGTGAAAGGTCTTTGCTTCCCATAACTTCATGAACATCTATGTCTTGTTAAAATGCAAGGCATTCAATGCAGACGTTTGACTTCTCGGACTAATTTTATCTATGGAAGGGATTTGATGCAGGCATTTATTGAAGGAAATTTTCATGGAACCGCTAATTAACCAGTCTCAGGAAATTAAGGGCACTGTACCCACGTTCACTGGTCGTGACTGGAAATTGCATGTAACTGTATTTTCGACACGAATCCAGGGATACGTGTATGCAAAACGTTCGGGTGCGACTGATGTCAGGCGCGGAATATTTTCACACCATTGTTCATTGCCATAGTCCAGACTGCATACAGTTTTGCCATAACTGCTGAAAGTGTGAAACGCTTCTAGGCAATGCCATCCATCTAACCGTCAATCACTTCCACCGCCCCCACCGCAGAAAAGAAAAATTAACCGGGTGCACTACGAAGGTGGATGGACAGATTTTGAATTGAGAAGCTGTAAATTCCGCTTTAATCCTTACAGCGGCACTAGCTAACATCCATTTGGTAACGCAATATCGGAGTCTCCTCGCAACATCTGAAGCGCCAATTGTGGCACAACAGGAATTGGCAGCTGAGAGGGGATAGAGTGGTGAGACTGGCAGTGGAGTAAATAAAGCAGAAACCCAGACTAGTATACTGGGAACATGGCTTCAAATTGCACCACTGCAGATGGTGAAGTAAATCTGAAATTGAAAGCTATTCCAATGTTGACACGAGACTTGCTGTAAAAATCCGTCTGGTGCACTAATGCCCTCCAGGAAAGGAAATCTGCTGTCCTCATCTGGTATTGCCTACATGTGACTCCAGAGCAATGGGGTTGATTCTGAAATGGCCTAACAGATCAGCTGCATTTAATTCCTGCATAGTTTGATCAAATGAACGAAACCAGCTGAAGTAGCATTGACTAGGAAACAGCCATGATGCTGGCGTACACATCTGTGACATCTTGCAGAGTCCTCCTTACTAACATCGGGAGGATTGCAACAAAATTAGAAGAACTCTCCCACATTCTCGTCAGCGAGCTACTGAATATACTACTTCTCATTGAGTCATACCTGACAGACAATACCCCATCAGTACAGTAATGGAAATGATAGAAAGTGCTTTCAAGCATCACTTACTCACTAACAACCTGCTAGGTTTCACTAAATTCTGGTTGCACAAGGTCCACTCAGCTTCTAACTTCAGTACAGCCATGGCCGAACCTTGGACAAAAGAGATGAACTCAAGAGAGGAACTGAGGGTGACCATCATTAAGGATGCCCAATCAAGGCAAGATGGCCTTGAGTGTGGCAACAAGACGGCCCAGCAAAACCCGAGTCAATGAGATAACAGCAAAAATAAACATAAACATAGCAAGACCGGCAGCATCTGCAGAGAGAGAAAAACAATGTTAACATTTTGAGTCCAATATGATTCTTCTTCAAATGGGAATCACGAGGGAGTCTTTCCACTTGTTACAGCCATCGCCAATGTGGTTATGTTAGGACAGTTGTTCAAGGCATAGAGCATGGCTGCAGGATTTTTTTTCACGAAACTGTCTGAGATTCAAACGCCTTCAGCTACTTTATCAATGATTTTTCCTACATCATAAGATCAGAGATGGAGTAGTTTGCTTACGATTGCAGTTTCAACAGCTTTCCAGGTCAAAATCTCGGAACTGGCTTCCGGACAGTAGTGTATGTTGCAAGGACTGCAATTATTCAATGACATAGCTC
>NC_057719.1:85869839-85881309 GCF_004010195.1 Chiloscyllium plagiosum | reverse complement strand
CTCATTTGAGGTGCAGCCGACCCTAGCATAAATGTTGTTTAGGATATATTCCGTTGTGCACAGTTGAATAGTTTCCTGGGACCATTTGCACCAATCCTAAAGTAACAAAAATATCTCCTTCTATACTCCTCATCATTGTGTTCGAGCCCCAGCACAGCCTTGCCTATCCTTCTCTCTCCCCAAGCCCTCAGCCACACGTCCCCAGTTGAGCCTGTTGCGCGTGCATGATTTTTGAAGTCTTCCAGAGTGAGTTCAGCCACCAAAGCCCCAGGGTCTACAATTAGAGTCAAGAGTGTGGTGCTGGAAAAAAGCACAACAGGTCAGGCAGCATCCAAGGAGCAGGAGAATCGACGTTTCGGACAAAAGCCCATCATCATTTTCCTGCCTATACTACTCCACTGCCCGTCCTCCTTTGCAATCTTTAAAATATACCCGAAACCCTATCTCTTGTCCCACATGTGTCTGTTTCTCCTTGGCAATTTGAAAACGCTCCCGTGAATTACGTTTTGTTACAGCGAATGGCTTTGTTGATGCTGTTGGATGCATGCGACCCCTGATACCCCCGAAGTGGATCTTGCAGTTTACTAGTTAGGTTACAAAAACTGCAGGAAGAATCCTCAAAATAACATGTTCGCAGCAAATCGAAAAGATGTGAGAAAATATAATCAGTTTTGATTGAAAAATCTTGAGGGGGGAAAGAATGATTTCACTTGTGCGATCATCTGACTTATATGTGAGTGCTCCCGAAGCAATTCGATGAATTTTTAAGTGTTCTCTGACGCCAACCCGGAAAAGCCAGTTTTGCGACTAAATGGAATGGCATTTTTCCTGCTGAGCGTGTGGTCTCCTATAATCTGTTTTTGTATTGTAGGAAGAAAACCTTTGATTTTCGATCGAGCTGATAGCTCAATATCCTGCTAACAAAAGAGACCTTGGAGTGGAGGTTTATAGCTCCTTGAAAGTGGAGTCGCAGGTAGATAGGATAGTGAAGGTGTTTGGTATGCTTTCCTTTATTGGTCAGTGCATTGCGTATAGGAGTTGGGAGGTCATGTTGCAACTGTACAGGACATTAGTTAGGCAACTTTGAGAAGATTGTGTTCAGTTCTGGCCTTCCTCCTATCGGAAGGATCTTGTGAAACTTAAAAAGGTTCAGAAAAAATTTACAAGGATATTGCCAGGGTTGGAGGATTTGAGCGATAGGGAGAGATTGATTAGGCTCTGGCTGTTTTCCCTGGAGTGTCGGAGGCTGAGGGGTGACCTTATAGAGGTTTACAAAATTATGAGGGGCATGGATAGGATAAATAGACAAAGTCTTTTCTCTGGGTGGGGGAGCCCAGAACTAGAGGGCATAGGTTTAGGCTGAGAGGGGAAAGATATAAAAGGGAAGTAAGGGGCATCTTTTCCATGCAAAGGGTGGTGGTGTATGGAATGACCTGACAGAGGAAGTGGGGCAGACTGGTACAATTACAACATTTAAAAGGCATCTGGATGGGTACATGAATCGGTAGGATTTGGAGGGCTATGGGCTGGGTGCTGGCAGGTGGGACTAGATTGGGTTGGGATATCTGGTTGGCATGGACGGGTTGGACCAATGTGTCTGTTAGGTGGATGGAGGTGGAATAAAGGTGATAGTCAGAGAGGAGGGTGGAGTGGATAGGTGGGAAGGAAGATTGGCAGGTAGGGCCGGTCATGAGGATGGTGCTGAGCTGGCACTTTGGAACTGGGGTAAGTTGGGGGAGGGTGAATGAGGAAACTGGTGAAGTCCACAATAATGCCCTGGGGTTGAAGGGTCCTGAAGCAGAAGATGAGGCATTCTTCCTCCAGGCATCGGGCGGTGAAGGAGGCCCAGGACCTGCATGTCCTCAGCAGAGTTGGAAGGGGCTTTGAAATGTTGGGCCATGGGGTGGTAGCGTTGATTAATGTGGGTGTCCCAGAGATGTTCCACAAAGCACTCTGCGAGATGGCATCCAGTCACCCCAATGTAAAGAAGACCGCATCAGGAGCAACAGATACAGTAAATGACATCGGTGGATGTGGAAGGCTCCTTTGGGGCCTTGGATGGAGGTGAAGGGGGAGATGTGGGTGCAGGTTTTGCAATTCTTGTGGTGGCAGACGAAAGTGCGGAGGGGAGGGTGGGTTGTTGGGAGATATGGATTTGACCAGGTAGTCACGGCCACCGCTGGAATTACAAAGCCTGCACCCACACCTCTCCCTCACCTCCACCCAAGGCCCCAAAAGAGCCTTCCACATCCATCAAATTTTAACCTGTACTTCCACACATGTCATTTACTGTATCCACTGCTCCCGATTTGGTCTCCTTTATATTGGGGAGGTTGGATGCCTTCTTGCAAGGCACTTTAGGGAATACCTCCGGGACAACAACACCAATCAACTCCCCCTCCCACTCTGCTGAGGACATGAAGGCCCTGGGCCTCCTCCACCACCACTCCCTCACCACCCGACGCCTGGAGGAAGAACACTTCATCTTCTGCCTCGGGACACTTCAATCCCAGGGCATCAATGTGGGCTTCACCAGTTTCCTCATTTCCCCTCCCCCCATCTTACCTCAATTCCAACCTGCCAGCTCAGCACCACTGTCATGACATATCCTACGTGCCAATCTTCCTTCCTACCTATCTGCTGCACCCTCCTCTCCAATTATCACCTTCATCCCCACTTCCATCCACCTATTGAACTCTTAGCCACCTTCGCCCCAGCCCCGACCCCCTCCCATTTATCTCTCCACCCCAAAGACTCCCAGCCTCATTCTTGATGAAAGGCTCCTGCCTTAAACATCGATTTTCCTGCTCCTTGGATGCTATCTGACTCTGCTGTGCTTTTCCAGCACCACTCTAATCTTGACTCTGCTCTCCAGCATCTGCAGTCCTCACTTTTGCCAAAGTGTCTGTTTCCATGATAGACACCTCTATGACTCTATGATCATAAATGATGTAATTTGCTTTTGTTAGTGGCTTCCTTTGAAAGGAACTTGCCTGACTGCAGTCTAGTGCTTCTACAATGCTCCTTGCTTCTCATTGAGAGTTAACTGTTATTCACTTTGTGTAGACAATGCAAATCACATGAAAATGAAAATGTAGGAAATATACAAAAACACAGTTAAGTGCTACCTTAAAAATGCTTTGGCTAGTTACATTCAGCAAAATAGAATATATCACAGATTTACAGTAGGTATGGTCACTTAGCACACAAACTATTCATGTCAGAATAACGTGTTGGATCTGTTATGACTAGTCGATGTTGTTTTTCTGAAGACAGCAGTGTAGCTTTTATATTCTCATTTTTGGAATTCTCTCACTTGTGCAAGCAAAGTTTTCCAGTGAGTTTATAGCTCACAAACTTTAATAGGGTGGAGATTCAGGAAAGAAGAGAAAAGACTATTGCTCCTATGGCAAGTTATTCCAGATGCTGTCTTTGATCAAATCCAATATCTTTTTTCATCTGTAAACTGGGTCATATATCATCTAGCTGAAAATGCAGGCAGCTTGTTCCTTATGAATGCAACGTTGCTTCTGCTGTAATCAGTGCAGTTTGCTTTGTAAAGTGTTCATTAAAAAAGTTCAAGGTATATGCACAATACATATGTCCAGTCAATGCTAAATATTATCATCTTGGAGAACACATCTTCATGACAACCGCTATACTGCTGTTACATTAAAACTAGCTGTGAAAGATAAATAATTGTGGAAATGCAATGAGGATGGCTGTGATACAAAACTGATGGGCACGCTATCCTTTCCATTGCATTTTCTTTCTTTTACTGATTTTTTTCTAAAGCCCACACTCTCTTCTGAAGTAATATTGCATCTTCCTGCATGACACTGTCAATCCTGCTTGAACTACCACATGAACTTGCCTCAATATCCTTTTAACAGTATGTCTATCCCACCAACTAATTTTGTCTCCCCGTTCCCATGCTATCCTTGTGATTTGCACACTTGTGTTTCTTTTGTCAGGCACTTGTACTTTGTCAATACTTTCAGGATAAGAAGCTTGATTTTAAAGGGAAGAAGGTGCTTGAACTGGGTTCTGGTACTGGAATTGTGGGAATTTTGGCAGCACTTCTGGGTAAGTTAGCTCATTTGCACCTTTGATGTGAACAACATCTGCAACAGCAATATAAAAAGCAAAAAATGAGGATTGATATGCTCTTGATAGAGGCTTTTCTTTGTGATTGACCTTGGACATGGAATCATGCTGCCCCTCCCCCCACCCCCATCCCTACCCCTCCAACCCCAACCCCCACACAGTTACCATTCAGTGCAAACATTCCAATGGATACTTATACTAATGCATATTCCTAAAACATTATTAACATTACAGTCCTTGTTGTCATAGTATATATGACAAATACAACTATTCAAACTTATATCTCTTTTATTCTTTTTTGCAATCTACTGGTAATAGTTATGCATCAGTTGCTTTGCATTTCAGTTGAGCTGTTATAACTATTTGGTCTTCTATATCAAAGATATTATTTATAATAAATACAGCTATGCTTATAATCAATTTTATTTACCACAAAGTTGACACGTTATCTATCTTAGATGCCATTTTATGATTCAAGCTTGTAAGTCTCTGACATGTTAGCAAGCTTCTAGCATGCACTTTCAGAGCCAGTTACAATAACAGGATAGACCTATAACATTTAAAAAGAACATATATCTCTGGTGGTGAGGTCTGATTATAGGTGACAGAAATGGCAGAGGATAATATGTTGTATCCAGAGAGTAGTGGGATGGAAGGTGAGCACCATGGGGTCTCTGTCCTTGTTGCAGTCAGAGGGGTGGAGTTCAAGGGTGAAGGTGCCAGAGGTGGAGGAGATGCACTGGAGGGCATTGTTGATCACATGGGTGGGGAAATTGTGGTCCTTGAAATTGAAGGCAATCTGGGATGTCCTGGAGTGGAATTGCTCCTCCTGGGATCAGATATGTTGGAGGCGGAAGAATTGGGAGTAAGGGATTGTATTTTTACAGGAGGGTGGATGGGAGGATGTGTAGTCCAGGTAGGTGTGGGAGTCGTGTGGTCTGAAGTATGTGTCCATGTTGAGTCAGTCACCAGAGATAGAGACAGAGAGGTCCAGGAAGGGGATTGAGGTGTCTGATTTGGTCCAGGTGAACTTGAGTTCAACCTTCTCGTGAGAGAACGAGGTGGTGCCAATACAGTCATCAATGTAGTGGAGGAAAATGTGGGGAAAAGCGACAGTGTCATTGTGGAAGTTGGACTGTTTCACATATCTGACAAAGAGACTGGCATAGCTGGGACCCATGCAGGTGCCCATGGCTACCCTTTTGGTCTGAAGGAAGTGGGAAGATTCAAAGGAGAGGTTGTTGAGGGTGAGGTCCAGTTCTGCTAATCAAATGAGTCTGTCAATGGAGGGGAACTGGTTGGGTAAGTGGGAGAGGAAGAAACAGACGGCTTGGAGGTCTTCACCATGGCAGATGAACATGTAAAGGTACTGAATCTCATGGTGAAGATGAGGCATTGGGAGGCGGGAAAACAAAAGTCATGGAGGAAATGGAGGGCATGGGTGGTGGCCTGAATGTTTGTGGGGAGTTCCTGGGACAATGGAAAGGGGGCAGGATGGTGTCAAGATATGAGGAGATAAGTTCAGTGGGGCTGGTGCAGGCAGAGACAATGGATCGACTGGGGCATTCAAGTTTGTGGATTTTGGGTAAGAGGTAGAACTGGGTTGTGTGAGGTTCCGGGACTTTGAGGTTGGAGGCTGTGGATGGGGGATCCCCTGAAGTGATGAGGTTTTGCATGACCTGGAAGCTGGTAGTTTGGTGATGGGAAGCGAGGTCGTGGTCAAGGAGGCAGGAAGAGGTAAACTCACGTCTGTGAGTTTCAATGGACTATTCCTGAAGATGGTAACTCTGTATATCCTGTTAGGTTATTTCTTAATATGAAGTTATTTTGTACCCACTGCAAATGCATTAGTTTGTAGAAATTTGCCACCAGCTGCACCTATTATTGTATCATCCTCTGAGGAAGCACTCGTCACACCCTTGAAAGCAACAGTCTTTGATTTCATTTTCCAGCAGTAGGCATTCACATGCTCATTTCATGGCTAAAATAATACGCTGGCCTCGGAATTAGTTTAATTTTTCACACTGCGTCTCTGCCCCTATGCTGAGAAGATTCTGTCTTTTGACTTTTGTGTCAACGCACCGCTTTGATTCTGTAACACTTATGACTAATTGATATTTCTAATGAGTGTATTTGTCTTCTATCTTAAATCATGAGACAGACTTGCAGACAGATCCACGGCTCAGACTGAAGTTGTCCATTACATGTTAGACAGGGTAAATGCTGGTCTAACACCATATAGTTCTATAAATGACTTCTCCGTCTGACAAACAGTGCACTTGACTACTCATAAACAATTTATTCTACATATACTTTAGACAAGTCAGATTGCCAAAGGTAGCCTGCAAGGAATAAATCGATAGAATGCATTGAGGACAATTTCGAGGAGGAGTAGGCTCCAGAGCTTAGCTGAGAGCTGGCTGTTCCAGATTTGCTAATGATTAATGTAAAATGATTACCTAATGACTTCAAAATTAAAAGAACCTCTGGGTGCCAATCCTTACAATAAGATCGAATTTCATATTCTGTTTGGGTGTATATGTTTTAAACTTGAATAAAGACAATTACAAGGGCATGAAGCCAGAGCTGCTTAAAGTGGAAAATCAGGTCAAGATAGACCACAGTCGAAATGCAGCGACGCATATTTGAAGAGGTAGCACTCAAAAAATATGCATTCCAGCGAGGAAAAAAGAAGGATGCACCATCTGCCCAGAGCTGAAAAAGTTAAGGATATCACCAAATTGAAGACAAAAAAAAGGTCTGCCATGCTGGGTTGCTTTCAAATGAGCAGATAGAACTTAGAATCAGCAATGACAACTCAAAAAAGGGAGAACCAAAGTAAAATAGACATTTAAACATGGTAGACTTTGTATAATACTTAAAATGGAAAAGAACAACTAATTTTACCGTTGATCCTATGGGGAGTGATAATGGAGAATTATTAATGCAAAATGCGAAATGGAGAAAGTGCTGAACAGATATTTTATAAACATTTCATTCACATATTTCACTCGTTGTATTTTTTTTCGTTTAATGTGATAAGAATTGATAAGTTACCACCACTTAATCTCCCCCCACTAATCCTCAAGGGGTTGATATTGACCAGAAATTAAATTGGAACCACCTGATAAAAACCTAGCTGCAAGAGCAGATCGGAAGCTCTGAAATCTCGAGCCAGTAATTCATCTCCGGACCCCTCTTACCCAAAGATTCTCCACTTTTTACAAAGCATAGGATGGCGAAAAATGCTCTGCATTTTCCAAGATGAATGAGTATCTGAGAAAATTCAAGATGCTATTCACATCCACCAGCACTGAGTCAGCTGTGTTTACCAGCTGCAAGAAATGCACATCAGGAACTGAACAAGATTCCTCTGACAGCATCTTCCAACATACTACATACAAGGAGAAGGGCAGCAGATGCACGGAGACATATGTGCCAACATATTACTTTCTAATAATTACACCATCCTGACTTGGGAATTCTGCTGCACTCCAGTCAGCATCACTGCTCCCAAATGTCCTTCCACTCCGGGGTTTGCCTTCACCCCTGGAACACAGGTTTAGGAAGGTGGACCACCAAGAGTTTCTTGACAGCCATTTTGGGGATGACCGCCCTCATATTCTAAGAACTAATGAAAAGGATGGTCGGCAGCATTCTCAGCTCTTTGCTTTATACAAAAAATGCTGCCCTGCCATGGAACAGGCCACTTCAAAGTACACAAAAGCATGCCGTTCTCGATGAATCCAGATGGGATAAGCTCCTATTGATTTGTTTCCAAGTTCACATTCATGTCCAGAAATGAGGCATTTATGCCAGAGTAACCAAAAATAGGTCAATGTGATCCAGCTCAATAGCCAGTGCAGTCATAGAGTCATAGAGATGCATGGCATGGAAGTACACCCTTCGGTCCAAGCCATCCATGCCTAATAGATATCCCAGCCCAATCTAGTCCCACCTACCAGCACCCAGCCCATATCCCTCCAAGCCCTTCCTATTCATGTACCCATCCAAATGCCTCTTAAATGTTGCAATTGTATCAGCCTCCACCACTTCCTCTGGCAGCTCATTCCATATACGTACCTCTGCGTGAAAAAGTTGCCCCTTAGGTCTCTTTTACATCTTTCCCCTCTCACCCAAAACCTATGCCCTCTAGTTCTGGACTCTCTGACCACAGGGAAAAGAATTTGTCCATTTACCCTATCCATGCCCCTCATAATTTTGTAAACCTCTATAATGTCACCCCTCAGCCTCCGATGCTCCAGGGAAAACAGCCCCAGCCTGTTCAGCCTTTACCACACCAGCTTAGATTCTCCAACCCTGGAAACATTCTTGTAAATCTTTTCTGAATCCTTTCAATTTCACAACATCTTTCTGATAGGAAGGTGACCAGAATTGCATGCAATATTCCAACAATGGCCTAACCAATGTCCTGTACAGCCGCAACATGACCTTCCAACCCCTGTACTCAATATTCTGACCAATAAAGGAAAGCATACCAAACGTCTTCTTCACTATCCTATCTACCTGTGACTCCACTTTCAAGGAGCTATGAACCTGCACTCCAAGATCTCTTTATTCAGCAACACTACCGAGGACCTTAACATTAAGTGTATATGTCCTGCTAAGATTTGCTTTCCCAAAATGCAGCAACTCGCATTTATCTGAATGAAACTCCATCTGCCACTTCACAGCCCATTGGCCCATTTGGTCAAGATCCTTTTATAATCTGAGGTAATCCTCTTCGTTGTCTGCCAAACCTCCAATTTTGGTGTCATCTGCAAACTTACTAACTCTACCTCTTATGCTCACATCCAAGTCATTTATGTAAATGACAAAAAGTAGAGGACTCAGCACTGATCCTTGTGGCACTCCACTGGTCACAGGCCTCCAGTCTGAAAAACAACCCTCCACCACTACCCTCTGTCTTCTACCTATGAGCAAGCTCTGTATCCAAATGGCTAGTTCTCCCTGTATTCCATGAGATCTAAGTTTGCTAACCAGTCTCCCATGGGGAACCTTGTCAAATGCCTTACTGAAGTCCATATAGATCACATCTACCACTCTGCCCTCATCAATCCTCTTTGTTACTTCCGAAAAAAACTCAATCAAGTTTGTGAGAAATGATTTCCCATGCACAAAGCCATGTTGACTATCCCTAATCAGTCCTTGCCTTTCCAAATACATGTACATCCTGTCCCTCAGAATTCTCTCCAACCACTTGCTGAGCACTGATGTCAGGCTCACTAGTCAGTAGTTCCCTGGCTTGTCCTTACAAGCAGTGGTACCACGTTAACCAACCTCCAGTCTTCTGGCACCTCACCTGTGACTATCGATTATACAAATATCTCAGCAAGAGGCCCAGCAATCACTTCTCTAGCTTCCCACAGAGTTCTTGGGTACACCTGATCAGGTCCTGGGGATTTATCCACCTTTAACTGTTTCAAGGCATCCAGCACTTCCTCCTCTGCAATCTGGACATTTTGCAAGATGTCACCATCTATTTCCCTACAGTCTATATCTTCCATATCCTTTTCCACAGTAAATACTGATGCAAAATATTCATTTCATATCTCCCCGATTTTCTGCAGCTCCACACAAAGGCCCCCTTGCTGATCTTTGAGGGGCCCTATTTTCTCCCTAGTTACCCTTTTGTCCTTAATATATTTGTAAATATACTTTCTCTGGATTCTCCTTATCTCATTTCTGAAGGCTTCCCATTTTCCAGCCGTACCTTTACCTATGAACATCTGCCCCCAATCAGCTTTCGAACGTTCTTGCCTAATACCGTCAAAATTGGCCTTTCTCCAATTTAGAACTTCAACTTTTAGATCTGGTCTATCCTTCAGTCGCCAGGCAAGGAATTAGTAACCTGCATACAAGCTTGGAAGAATCTCCCTTCATTAGGCCTTCAATTCATGCACTGGCAGAGATTACCACGAAGGACTGTCTTTTTCAACCTCCTCGCTTAAGGGCGAGGTTAACCTCAGGTTAAACCATCAACAGTCGTCTCACTCTAAGCTCTCTCTCTAACTGGCGACTTTTATCACGACACATGCGCATGGGAGTTGTGTCCAGCAGTGCTTACTTACTTTCTAACTTTGAAGAACAACTTTAGCGTCAATCTGTTCCAAATTCGGCAACATATTTCTGCCAGTATGATGTTAAAGTCTGTTTTTTTACAGTGCCAACAAGCCTGAATATACCAGCCACAAGTTGGCATGATGGCTCAGTGGTTAGCACTGCTACCTCACCGTACCAGTGACCCGGATTCAATTCCAGCCTGGGGCGACTGTTCGTGTGGACTTCGCACATTTTGCATAACTGTGAGGGTTTCCACCAAGTGCTCTGGTTTCCTCCCACAGCCCAAAGATGCGCCCAGGTGAATTGGCCTTATTAAATTGGCCATAGTGTTAGGTGCATTCATCAGGGTTAAATATAGGGTAGGGGAATGGGTCTGGCTGGGTTACTCTTCGGAGGGTCGGTGTGGACTTGTTGGGCCGACGGGCCTGTTCCCACACTGTAGTACACACAATAAAGAGGACACTACAACACACACCTGGGTTAAAAACATCTCCCACAGACAGCTCACAGACACAGAAAGAACAATACTGGCCAAGGGACTCAACTACAACCACAGGGACGCCAAGACAGCAGACTTCCTAGCAGCACTAGAATGCACACTCAGGAACAATGGACTGACAGAAGAGATACAACAAACAGTGAGACGAACTGTCGTACCTATGATAATAAGGAAAAGACAAACACATAACCTCAACACCAAGGAGAGGGAAGCACTGAAATCACTAAGAAACGAAAAGAACATAATCATACTACCAGCAGATAAAGGCAGAATGACGGTCATCCTAGATAAATCAGATTACATCTAAAAAGCACAACAACTACTTGCATATATCAACACCTACCAAATGAAGGAATTTGACCCCACACCACAACTCACCAATAGGATAAATAACACACTAAGGAATCTACAATAAAATGGACAGATAACCAGAGCTGACCTACAAAGAATGAAACCGGAAAGCAACTATACCCCCAGATTCTATGGATTACCTAAAGTACACAAACCAGACATCCCACTCAGACCCATAGTATCACTACCAGGGACACCATCATACAAACTGGCCAAAGAACTACAACAGAAACTGAAACACCTGGTCAGCAGATCCAAACACTCTATACAATCAACACAGGAATTCTTGGACATCATCAGAAACATACACATAGACAAAGAAGAAACCATGATATCATCCGACGTGACGGCACTGTTCACTTCGATCGACAAAACCCTAGCCAGAGAAACAATAGCCAACCTACTGAACATACAGAACAGAAAACAGGA